>NC_056725.1:396197836-396247836 GCF_019279795.1 Protopterus annectens | reverse complement strand
CCGTCTCATCCCATGTGCCTTCAGTTCTGTATTGCAGACCTCTATCATTTGCTGAAGATCCTGTTTAGAGTCTTCTTGTAATGCAACATTATCTACTCATAGCAACTTTACTGATCTGACCCCATTGACCTATTTGCTGATGTAGTCAGTCACCAGTAAGACCAGCAGTGGGCTCAGAGTAGAACCCTGATGTACACCCACTCCCAATGGGAACCATTCTGTAAGTCCAAAGACTGATCAAACTTGTGCTGTTAATACCTGTGTCATCGGGATCTTATACATAGCTTGTACTTATTCTGCTTATGTTTATGGGACTTTGTACCATCACAGGACTGCCAGACAAAGGGTTTCTTTGGGCATTGTCATATGCTTTCTCCAAGTCTAGAAAAGCTCAGTTGGACTCTTTCTTCCTCTCTAAATTCTTCTCCACTGTCTAACTCTGTGTAAACATTGGCTCAACTGTGCTGCATCCTGATTGGAATCCAAATTTCTCATCTCTCAGATTGCTTTCTACTACTCTACATATTTATTTGTCAGTTGTCCACTATAACAGTTTTATGCAGACTGACAGGGCTTTTATACCTCCTTACTGCCTGCAGTTGTTTATATCTCCTTTACTTTTGAACACTGGCACTAGAGTGCTTGTTCTCCAGAAATTTAGGATACACTTTTCTCTCTCTCTCTCTCTCTCTCCCTATGTATATGTATATATATATATATATATATATATATATATATATATATATATATATATATATATATCAATAATTATCCTCAGGAACCATTTATCTGCTAACTCACCCAACATCTTGATCATATCTGTGTGTCTTTATCTGATCCAGTTACTTTTCCTGATTCCATCATATTATCAAGCTTCCTTAAGGTCCCACTGCTGATCCGAACAGCTATAAACCTATAAACCTCCTAAGCCTTTTCTGTGAAACGATGAAATGCCTTATTATTGACTTTAAAAGTCAGGTATTGGAAGCATAAAGTCCATGCTTCCAATAGGGAATCTAATAACTTCCCCCAAAGTATCTTCTCTACACCATCCATCTCACTTTTCAAGAAATCACTAAAGTCACACCTCTTGCAATCATGGCTCTGTCCCTGTATCACATAAAATCTTTTCTGCTCTCCTCCTAACTTGCCACACCTCATCTCCTCTGCTTACCTCAGCTATTCTGTACTCCCTATCAGGAACTACTATTCTACAAACTATTTCTCATGCTATGACATATCTCCTGGATAGCATTATTTTCCAGATTCCATTCCTTCATTTTTATGCTTTGTACTACCAATGCACCAGATTATGTGAACTTTATGGAATCTAGCTCGTTATTTATATCCCCACCTCTTATATCATTCTTCACTTTATTTAAAACATAAGAATAAAACAGTTTAACATTCACACATTGTGTAGAATGTGTACATAGAGCATTATCAGCATTACCTAGTTTTGCTGTCATAGGACTACATAGAGGTATTAAGTAATGAGGATACAAGAAATTAGACCTTGTTCACCTAGGTACTAGTTAGGCATCTACATCTAAGTGCTAGACACTTGGAACCTACATAGGAGATTCAGACACATGAGGCTTGGGGGTTTCAGCCCTTCCTGTCAGGAGGTACTGGTATTTTTATCACAGTGGATGTCCATATGGAAGAGAAAAAGAAAATTTGGAAGAGTGATTATGCAGATATTTTTGATTTACTGGATGCGGACAAGGCTCAGAGGATTGCAGAAGGGGAGTCACCAGGTTGTCTGGACTTTATAGTGGTTTTGACAGCATTGGTCAAGATTAAGCCAGTTAGCTTAATGAACACAGGATATGTGAGTCCTGGGTTTTGTTTACTTATTGGCAGTTACCTTGAAGATAGAGCCTAAACAGGATCTTCCCATGCTAGCCTCTTTCTTGATCATAAGAGAGGCATAGAAGGTAAGGTAAGGTATTGTGGGTCTATATCACTAAATCAAACTCAATAATTGTTGAACACCTATTTGTCAACCCCTTTTTGTCAATGTCACAAATCAATGAATGGACTTTTCATCAAAACCAACAGTAGGCCACCATTTGGAATTTGCCCTTTTACCCACTGTAGTGCAATTTCAAAGTTAGTATATTTAGTTAGTGGGGATGTGTGGTGCACAGACCCTCATAATGGGGTATGTGGGGGGTGTAGCCCACCATCTGGGTACGTTTTAAGGTTGGCCTACTGTTGGTTATCCCTGGGAAAAGTTTCCATGAAAAGTTCATTCGCTGATTTGTGACTTTGACAAAAAGGAATCGCCGAATAGGTGTTCGACAATTAGTGAGTTTGACTAACTGTAATAGATCCAAGGTATTGCTTGGTTCTGGTATTTCTAGTACTTTAAAAAGTTAAAGGTAATTGACAAATTCATGCGCTAGGAGAACAGCTATAGTGATAGCTTGCTGGAACTGATGATTGATGTGTCATTTATGCAGGATGGATCTGTTCACAAGGATATGCCGGCAGAGGCAAAGTCATGTTGAGATATTACCATCGGCAGATGTTTGCAACCCGTTTGTAGAATCTTGCATATTTACCTGCATTGTGGAGATGGAAAATGCTGTCATAAAGTAGGTATATTGCTGGTGAGATCCCATACTAGTACTGAGGACTAAAGAAAGGTGGGGTTGCTTGCTCAATATTGGGACAGGGAAGCTGATTTTTTTTAAAATGGCACAGGGTCACCTCACTGTCAGAGCTCAATATATACATAAACTAATTAATTCTCCTATTAAGGTAGGGATATTAATAGATCTGTTAGAAGATTGTCCAGACAGGGAAGAAGCATAAGACTTGTAGAAAGTGTTTTCAATTAAAATGAGTGTTTTTGCCACAAGGGGTGCCATCAGGAATCTAAAGCCTGCTAAGGATAAGAAGGTTATAGTCTAGAACCTATTAGACATGTCATTTATTTGATAATATTCTTGTCTTGCAGAAATAAACTTGGTCACAAGTCATTTTGGTGTAGTGTTGTTATTGTGAGTTTTTTGGAAGGGGATCTGGGAACTGGTACTAGGGACTATATATCTATATCTATATATATATATATATATATATATATATATGTATAGAGAGAGAGAGAAAGATAGAAAATCATCTATATCTATATTTATATATATATGTGTGTGTGTGTGTGTGTGTGTGTGTGTGTGTGTGTGTGTGTGTGTGTGTGTATATACAGAGAGAGAGAGAGATAGAAAATCATCTCTATCAATATTTATATATATATATATATATATATATATATATATATATATATATATATATATATATATATATATATATATATATATATATATATATATATATATATATATATATATATATATATATATATTTGGATTCACTTTATAATCTTGAAATACTGAAGTCTCGAATTTCAGTATCCCGAGACTATAAAGCCGAACACTCACAATACCGAACTCCCAAAGCTGCGAAATTCAAAATCACGACGTTAAAATAAATCTTCCACCCCACAAACAAACATAGAAATACCTTCCTCCCCACACTACAACAAACCAATAACACACACATACACAACAACACAGAGACACTAATCTAACCTACATAATAAGCAGGGGGGCAAGCACTCCATGCACCCCCCCCATATGGGGGGGCTGCACCTCCCCCCACACCCCCGCTACTTATATATACTAACTCTGAGGTCACACTAAAAAGACAAAGGCACTAACTCTACCACTAAATACTCAAAATTCCCCTTGCATAAACACACATCACGCACGTACAAACACCACCACTATCAGCACTTATACACTCACACCTTTACATATCTACCCCAATCTACACCTAAAGCTTCCCAACACACTCACATACACTCAAACCCCTACCCAAAACCCTTAAAAATACAGCACTTACCTGAATCTCCATACAGATCCACACAATGGCAGGCAAACCATATCCCACAGCACACCGCACCTTACCAACACAGTAAATCCCATGTCGCGCACCATCACAACCACGGATTTGACATTCCAACTTCGAGCAAGTGCAGCTTCACTCAGCTGCACTTTTTGCACTTTCATCTCGAGATACTGAAATTTGAGATTTCAGTATTTCGAGATTGTAAAGTGTTTCCATCTATTTATATTGTGTGTGTGTGTATATATATATATATATATATATATATATATATATATATATATATATACGTCCCTTTTTCCCATTATCTGCATGGGTCGAGGTGTCATGTCAACTGTCAGCACCTCTCTTAATTCACTGTCAGTCTCTTATGTTCTTCTCCATTTTTGCCTAACTGTCATAGGTCCTTTTGTAAGCAATAAACTCATATCTTGCCTTCTTTCTGTCTTTTCCAAATCTTTTTTAGCAAATTCTCTTCCACTTTACTCTGCATGTGACCAAACAACTGCAATCTGTTCTCTTTGACCTTCTGTACATCTAGGGCTACTTTCTCTTCTTTTCTTTTCATTTCTTCATTAGTCAGACAACATGCATCCTACCAACCATCTCTGGCACTTCACCTCTACTACTCCAAGCTTCCTCATCTGCTCTGTCTTCACTACTCACGTTACAGTACCATACTGACACAATGTTCTCAACACCTTTTTGCTCTCCTTAATTTTCAGCTTCTTTGTCATTCTTGTGTCACACACTACTCTTGACAATCTGTACTAAATATTTGCAGTACCTCTGATTTTACCTTTGAACTCTTTATTCAGACTTCCCTTCCCATCAGTCACCCCTCTGAGATATTTGAACCTGCTAACCTATTCCACTATTTTTCTTCTATTACTGTGTGAATGGGCGTGCCTTCACTGAAGGTTGGGCGTCGGGCTGGCAACTCGGCACCATAAAAATAAAATCTACTGCCAATCATTAGCGGACCGGAGTTCCGCTGTGGTGACCCCTAACCATGAAAAGCCAAAAAGACAAACAACAACAATTTTGGCTCCTTATTATTTTCCCCATATCTTACCATTACAGCCATCTTGTCTTTACCGTCTCATCCCATGTGCCTTCAGTTCTGTATTGCAGACCTCTATCATTTGCTGAAGATTCTGTTCAGAGTCTTCTTGTAATGCAACATTATCTACTCATAGCAACTTTACTGATCTGACCATATTGACCTATTTGCTGATGTAGTCAGTCACCAGTAAGAGCAGCAGTGGGCTCAGAGTAGAACCCTGATGTACACCCATTCCCAATGGGAACCATTCTGTAAGTCCAAAGACTGATCAAACTTGTGCTGTTAATACCTGTGTCATCGGGATCTTATACATAGCTTGTACTTATTCTGCTTATGTTTATGGGACTTTGTACCTTCACAGGACTACCAGACAAAGGGTTTCTTTGGGCATTGTCATATGCTTTCTCCAAGTCTAGAAAAGCTCAGTTGGACTCTTTCTTCCTCTCTAATGTCTTCTCCACTGTCTAACTCTGTGTAAACATTGGCTCAACTGTGCTGCATCCTGATTGGAATCCAAATTTCTCATCTCTCAGATTGCTTTCTACTACTCTACATATTCATTTGTCAGTTGTCCACTATAACAGTTTTATGCAGACTGACAGGGCTTTTATACCACCTTACTGCCTGCAATTGTTTATATCTCCTTTATTTTTGTACACTGGCACTAGAGTGCTTGTTCTCCAGAAATTTAGGATACACTTTTCTCTCTCTCTCTCTCTCTCTCTCTCTCCCTATGTATATGTATATATATATATATATATATATATATATATATATATATATATATATATCACAATAATTATCCTCAGGAACCATTTATCTGCTAACTCACCCGACATCTTGATCATATCTGTGTGTCTTTATCTGATCCAGTTACTTTTCCTGATTCCATCATATTATCAAGCTTCCTTAAGGTCCCACTGCTGATCCGAACAGCTATAAACCTATAAACCTCCTAAGCCTTTTCTGTGAAACGATGAAATGCCTTATTATTGACTTTAAAAGTCAGGTATTGGAAGCATAAAGTCCATGGACCTGAACTGGTTTGGATTTGTGAAGGATGGGTCTTCTTTGCTAAGCATGGTGAGCTTCTTGGAGAGATATCTTAAGCCCCTAGACAAAGGCAAATCAATGCACACTGCATACCTTGACCTAGCCAAGGCCTTTAACACCATTTCCCATTCAGGCATCCTACACAAGCTACACAAACTAAATGTAACCCCCTATGTTACCTACAGAGTAACAAGCTGACTCACAGGCAGTAACCATCTAGTTAAGATGGCTGGCACACTGTCTTCCTAGAAGTTCCTTCTCAGCGGTGACCCTGGAGCTTGGTACTAGGGCCACTCTTATTTGGCATTTATTTTTGGGACAAGAAAGCTGATATCAAGGACCTTTTCTTAACCAAGATTGCCGATAACTGCAAACTTAGTGCCATCATATTTTCACCTTATGACTCTTGTGTCCTACAAGAGAAGGGCTGAGACCAACAACTAAATAGTGCTAAGACCATGGCCTTGAACTTAATTCATAAAGTGTAGTACAGTTGCATTTGAAAACATGAGCATCCATGCTGCTATAATATCTGTGGAATCCACCTAAAGCCTGACACAATTATTAGAGACCTGGCCACACTCATTGACAATGAGATGTCCTTTGATTATTGTGTATTCATGGTCATTAGAAAATCCTTCTGCCTTGTCCAGTTGATTATCAAGATCATGATTTTTTACATTCAAGGGTGTTATCATATCTCTTTATTCATCTCTCATTGGGCACATTATTGAATTCAATCCTCCTTTGCTACATACCTATCCAGGCGATGAATTCATCTCAAAAGACTTCAATTTTTCCTTTCTAAAAAGATTAAGAATCTGAGATACTGAGCACCTGCAAACCTTTTTTCTGTATTCTGCAGATGCTCTAGAGGAGACACATTTTAGCATATATGGTGTCTAAGGACCCGGTCATGAATGACCACCTTCATGTTTGTAAAACTGACAATACCATGAACACTGCATAACGACTTCAGATTTCATTGTAATATAAACATACCTTGTGATGAGATAGATAACCCCATTCAACTATTTCCACATTTATGGAAAACTCTGTCCTTGCACATTAAGCAAAATAGTTCCCTCACTGTAATCAAGCACAACCTGCTGGCAAGGGTGGGTAGTTGAAAACACACCCCTGGTCTCTCCCCATCTCCTCCACAGCCCCTTATGCATAGGGAAGCATGCAGGTAGGCTACACATGGTCTTCCAGAACAATGGCATAGTAACACTATATATATATATATATATATATATATATATATATATATATATATATATAGATATATATATAGATATATATATAGATATATATATAGATATATACATATATATATATATATATATATATATATATATATATATACACACACACACACACACATATATATGTGTATAAGTAAATATACACACACACACACACACACACACACACACACACACACACACACAGACGGGTCCCTTGTGTTTTACTGTGTGTCCAACAAACTCAGGGGTGCAATATAATGTCAACGGTACAGATGAACAAATGGTGGATATGTCAATGGTATGGAATGTTGATAAATGTAACTGAAATTGGGGGGTGTGAACATGTGGTGTGTGTGTCTGTGTGTGTGTGTGTGTGTGTGTGTGTGTGTGTGTGTGTGTGTGTGTGTGTGTGTGTGTGTGAGTTAGGGCTAGGGTTGGAGATGATTGAAGGATGGGTACTTTGTGTTTGTGTGCATGTTTGTGTATTTTGGGATAAGGGTAAGGGCAGGGTTAGGGGATAGTTGTAGTGTTTGTTTGCATGTGTTTGTGTATGCTTGTATGTCTGAGTCTGTCTTGTGCAGTGGCAGTGTTACGAGAAGGTTTTAATGATGTTAATGTGTACGGTTAGGTTTCAGGGAAGGAGCAGCATTAGGGTTAGGATTAGCGCCCATTGTTGAAGAGGAAAGTAATAACATATCAATAAAAAATAAAAAAATGGATTTTTTTTTTCATGAACAGGAACTTATCTGCCCAGATAAAGAAAGCACAAGATGAATGTTTATCTTTACAAGCCACAGAGGATTGTACTATTCAGCAGCTGTAAAGCTCTGCATGGCTCCATGCCCAGATTTGTCTTTTAGTCAGCTCAGCTCCTGCTGCTAGACAGTTTGGGCATGTGGAAGGTACACTGAAGATTTGGAAGCTGGCCAGCTGTAATATCTTTGGCATGATATTGACCATACAGCTAAGGCTACATCAGCAGTGATGAATATGAAAACATCACAGAACTTTCCATTCTAACAGGCTATAAACAACATTATTCATAAAAAAATTTTTGCTAAACTTCTCTGTTTTTCTGATGTTTATCACATTTTCTGTGGGAATATGACATCTTGAAAATGTTATACATTCTAATTGATCTTGTTAGTCCAATAATCATTTGGGAGAATATGTTTTAATCACAGACAAAACTAGCCCTGTGATAATTTTACTATATTCAAAATTAGCTCCTCTTAACATGTTGTAGTAAAACACACTTACCAACATTACTTTCTTATCTGAATACCGATTATACCAAACTATAGTACTACTTGTTCTTAAAATTAGGTTATTTCCACATGGTTATATGCTAATTGTTAAAACATGTGCAAAGTGTGACATCCAAGGAGTGGACTAATATGTCAACATTTTTTAACCAAGAGTCCCTTAGGTCATCCTTCGAAATACAAGAGTAAGGAACACAAGTGTAGTCTCTTCTTTTAGGTAGCCAAGAGTTATTTAGTTCAGCCTCTCAAATGCAGGTGTGAGAAAGAAAAGGAAAGGAACTTTAGGTCTCTTCTTTTAGGTGTACATCTTACTGTAAAGTAAGAAATGTACCTACAAGAGGAAATTAAAATTTCCTTTCTCATTTTACACAATAACATTTCAGAAATATTTTAGCTTTGCAAAAAAAAGCATTCACACAGAGATGAGCAGTAGGTATTTTAAAGTAAAAACAAGTACATTTTAAGTTAGACATCATACCCTAGACTTTTCCTGCCTTAGACATACAAGAATGGAATGTATGTCTGAAAAAATAAAGCAAAATGCTACAGATACCACATTTGTAGTGACTTTGTTTTAACATTTTAGCACTTATAAAGGAAAGTGCAACTTAATGTTCAAAGAGCAAAACTGAATCAATATTGGGAGCATAGTATATATTGGAAAAATGTTTTTAAGGTATCTTGTATCTGTGCTTAAAAAGTACAGTGATCAATAAGACATAATACAACTTACAAACTACCATTTAATGGCATATTTGGCAGATATAAAATTGATTGTTCACTATGGTAAGAAATTGAAAACACATGATGGATGATCATTTTTACCTACAAACCCAGTTCCTAGGGAAGGAAGTAGTCAAAAACATAGATTATCTACAACTCATTTTCTTTCCATGTAGACACAGAAAAAGAAAACCTACCTAAAGCAACTTTACAACAATAATGAATATGAACTCATAAAGGGGACAATGACTTGAAAACAGTGTCTACATCTGCTTTGTGTTTGCATTTAAACTGTTCCATTTTCATAATTGTATAATTGTCCCAGTTATGTCTAATAGTTACTACTTTAGACTCTAAAGTATTAACTATTAGACATAACTGGGACAATTAGCAGGGGTGTCCAACCTTTTGGCTTGCCTGGGCAGCATTGAGTGAACAGAAATTGTCTTGGGGCCACATATAAAATATATCATATAGTTAACTCTTTCGCTGCCACAGGAGACCAAAGTCAACCTCCTGGCTATACTGTATGTGCATTCAAACAATTAATAAATGTAATAAATGCCTAATATTTGCCTTAAAATTCTAATTCTTATTCTGATTTTAATTCTCTAATCTAACAGTTAACTCTAACATCTTAGTTAATATATATATTTTTTTTACAAATAAACAGATATTCACTACAACACTAGCATTTCTCACTGGGAAAACCATTCCAGCAGTCCATCTACATACAATGTCAACATTAGCACTCCTACAATACTATGTATGTATTCTTCCACTTTTCCTGGTTAGTGGTCGCCACAGCAGAACTCCGGTCTGCTAATGATTGGCAGTAGAGTTTTACGTGCTGGCTTGCCAGACCTAACGCACAACCTTCAACAAAGGAATGCCCGTTCACGCATGTCACCACACAGAAGACGCTCTAACTGAGAATCGAACAGGCAATGTCTAACTGTGAGGCGACAACGCTACCGCAGCACCACCACCGCGGTAGTCCTACAATACTATAATCCACAAAAATAAGCCAACAAATTTGCAATAAAGTAAAGAATTCATATTACTGACTTAATAAAACAATTCTGAATAAGCTACAAGAGGGTCTCACCCAAACAAATGACTGGTGCCAGAAACTTGGCCTCAAGCTAATTGCCAAAAAATGCACAATCATCTCCTTTGAGGAGAGTGATGTCCCCACAAATTATCACATTAATAACAATGTTGTAAGCACGCAATCAGTCGTGAGGTGCTTGAGCACCCTGGTTGATATAAACCTGATTTTTGACCACCACGTTGTCTCCGTTGTACGGAAAGCTTTTTACATGGCCCACCTCATTAGTAAGGGTATCTCATCCAGGGACAAGGAGGTCATAACATCCCTGTATTCTTCCTTTACAAGAGCAATTATTGAGCGCAACACCCCTTTTGGCACGTGCTTCAGCAAAACACCATGCCAAAAGAAGACTATAACCATTTCTAACAAAAACAGGTCAAAGGACTGAGTTCACTTAGTTATCCAAACAGACTAAAAAGCTTCTTGCTTTCCTTTGTCTCTCACTGGCCCCTATAAATTTCATCACTGGCTTGCTTTCCAGGCTAAGAAAGATCCTGCCTTAAGAGACATTCTCCACCTCAGAAATACTGGTTATATTTTAAACAGTCACTACAAAGACCACAGCCTTCACTGCAACATAAACAAGCCACTTTGTATAGACAGGTTCTTGACACAAAAACTTTCAACTTCTGTAAAAAGCTCCTCTCATTATCAAACAATGTAGTTCAACAACACTACAACTGGATGGATAGCCATGAATGTACTCCTTAAGTAAGTAGCATAGCCTTCATCAAACCGGAAGGAAAATCCACATACTAAACTTTCCAAGCTGGATGGCTAAGATCTAATATTGGTTACTCAAGTCTACTTGTCTAAGAAGAGGGGCCTATTTAACTAAGAATTCCATTTGCAAAAATATATTCAGTATACATATTAAATCTCTCTGTCTTATACACACACATACACACACACACACACACACACACACACACACACACACACACACACACACACACACACACACAGAAAAGGAGCCCCTACTTGTAAAATAGACAACCTCAGTAATCGCATGACACAGTCTCACTGATTGAAATTATCTGGAAGTCAAAATATCTGAAAAAGAAATCATAATAGAAATGGATTCATCCATGCAATTTCCCACCACCAAAAGGACCATCAATAAAATCAACAAACAACTGCTCAGCAAAAACGAAATCAATAAGAAATCTATAAAATCTCTAAGATCATACTACATACTGGAGTAAACATATAGCTTCCCTCCAATCTAAAGCCATTTGACATTAAGACATTTTAATTTGTGCAGAAGTTATTCACAGACTGACCGTTTACTAAGCTGTAATGCTGACCATTGCTTTTGAAAAAAACAAATTCCCACACTTTATCAATAGCTCAAAGTGAATAAAGGATCACTTTTTTTTATTTATTATATATTTATTTAATTTTGGAAAACATCTTTAAAACTATTAAATTGATCACACACCCAGAAACACAGAAAAGTTATTGTGATAAGTAAGCCACAGACTGCTGCAAGAAATCAGTCACATCACACTATGCCTACGTCCGAACCAATGAAGCATACCTGTCAATTCCAAAAGAATTAAAGTAGCGTAATAAGAAAGTTATTTGCAAGGTTACATTGCAGTTTATACTGGAAATAAGTGGAGATATTAAAAACACTGTTTCTCATAATTATGTTGAAAAGTCTTCCAAGGTAAATACAACCTTCTGATTTAGCATGAAACCATACCTCTCAACCTTAGAGGAAGAAGTCTGGACAAAGCGAAAAATAAAATTGGGACACAGGCCCAAAAATAGTAATGCATCACAGACACCATTGAAACAAGTGTAGCTGCAAACATTATACATCACGTATAATGTTTCTATCCCATTATTGTCAGTTAAGCATTATATGGCTCATTCAATCCTGCCTTATTTTGCAACAAAGAAAACCATAATTTGAAATGACAAATCCATTAAAAATAATAAAACCATTGGCTCCACATCCTGCAACTTCCTACCTGCAAACAACCACAGAGCTTTCCTTGAAACTAGGTCTGCTTATTTCCACAGAATGACACCTTTCACTAATTAAGTCTAATGGTATACAATCTACCAGGATCTGGACTACCTGAAATAAATTAAATTATGGCCTGTAAATTGCAAATGCACTTTGTTTAATTAAACTACATTTCAAAGCCCACTTGCTGTATTTTTTCAGTAACATCCCAATATCCATTTCCAAGTCACTTTACAAGACATTGGCAGTGGTAGACTTGGTATCCTCCAGATCCCTACAGGACCACACTCATACTGCTAACATTGTCTATTAAATGTAAATATCCATCCACTGTAAATGGCAAGAAGCTATGTCTTAAAAAAATCTATTTTTGGCAGGGGCGGCTCGTGGCATCGGGCTGCTGGACTGCAGCCCCCTCAAATTAAAAAAGAAAACAAAAAAAATTTTTTAAAATTTCACGGACTTCGCACATGCACAGTAGGCAGTCAGGACCCATAGAGACATCTGTGCACAGACACACTGGGAGGATATATCGCATCCGGACTGCAACAGCCAGAACAGTCTCGGAAGGGAGCTTGGGATCTCGTCGTCGGGAAGGAGCTTTACTGGGATCTCGCAGGTCTTTGTGAGTATTGCGCAGGCAGGATATGGTATGGAGAACAGACAGGTAAGTGTATGGTGCATTAGGCAGGATATGGTATGGAGAACAGACAGGTAAGTGTATGGTGCATTTTACTTTATGTGTTGGTGCTTTTAACTGGAGTTGTGTATGTGTTAGCTGGTGCTTTTAACTGGAGTTGTGTATGTGTTAGCTGGTGCTTTTAACTGGAGTTGTGTATGTGTTAGCTGGTGCTTGTAACTGGAGTGTGTGTGTGTGTGTGTGTGTGTGTAAATGCCCCAGGTGCTCATGGTGGTGTGGTAGGGAATACCTCAGGCTTGAACCCTGTACCCTGTATGCAGGTGTTAAAGACTTGAGTTCCCTACCCACCACCATTTGTAAAAAAATTGCAGATTTTTGCCTCATATTTGATCTGATCTGTTCCTCATAATATCTGTGGTTTGTAAATGTGGCAATGCTTGATATTTGATGGTGTAGTAGTAACATTGTTGCCTCACAGCTGCAGGTTCTCAGGTTTGATTCTTGGCTGGGGTTCCTTCTTTGTGGTGTCCGTATCTTCTCCCTGTGTTTGTGTGGGTTTGCTTTTGTGTCCTCCCATGTTACAAAGACATGTCTGCATTATTTCTTCCTGGGCCTCTGCTGAAAATTGTTTTTTTTGTTCCAAGTCAGACTGTCCTGATTAACAAATGTTAAATAAAATTGACAGGCATTTGAATTTCAGACTTCAGGTTTCTGAATGTTTAATTCCTTGCAGATTTGATGGTGCAGTGGTAGTTTTGTTGCCTCACAGCTATAGGTTTTCTGGTTTGATTCTTGGTTGG
The DNA here is from genome assembly GCF_019279795.1 of Protopterus annectens. Lineage (NCBI taxonomy): Eukaryota > Metazoa > Chordata > Ceratodontiformes > Protopteridae > Protopterus > Protopterus annectens. The sequence continues at coordinate 396,234,035 of NC_056725.1, read as the reverse complement.
GGTGGCTTCTGTGTGGAGTCTGCATCTCCTCCCTGTGTTTGTGTGGATTTGCTCTGGTGCCCTGCCATTTTACAAAGACGTGTCTGCAGTATTAATTCCTCGTCTCTGCTGAAAATTGTTTTTGTTCTGTCCACAGTAAAATTGACCGGCATTTGAATTTCAGACTTCAGGTTTCTGAATGTTTAATTCTTTGCAGATTTGATGGTGCAGTGGTAGTATTGTTGCCTCACAGCTATAGGTTTTCTGGTTTGATTCTTGGTTGGGGTGGCTTCTCTGTGGAGTCTGCATCTCCTCCCTGTGTTTGTGTGGATTTGCTCTGGTGCCCTGCCATTTTACAAAGACGTGTCTGCAGTATTAATCCCTGCGTCTCTGCTGAAAATTGTTTTTGTTCTGTCTGCAGTAAAATTGACCGGCATTTGAATTTCAAACTTCATGTTCTTCAGAATACATAGTAGCACAACCTTTTTTTCTAGCAATTTTCTAAGTTTATAAGATGAATATTTTCAATTTGTCCCTATTTTTGGGACTGTATTCCCCCATTATTGGCTTCATCCAGGTTTTTGTGCTAAGGTTGACAGCTATGGCAAGAACTGAATTCACTGAATATGGACTGTAGAATTGTGCATATTTACTGATAAAGGTGCACTGTAGAATTGTGCATATTTACTGATAATGATGGACTGTAGAATTGTGCATATTTACTAATAATGGTGGACTGTGGAATTGTGCATATTTACTAATAATGGTGGACTGTAGAATTGTGTATATTTACTAATAATGGTGGACTGTGGAAGTCTGAGTAGACTTTTTTATGATAAATGTTCTCAACTGGGCAGTTTTGCCATTATGGGTGCATATGTTTTGTTTCATTGCTTACTGGAAAAATGTTCAAAACAAATTTAAAACACCCTCTAACAAGTGTACTGTATTGTACAAGGAATACAATTTTTAGTACAATGAGGAAGGTGTATCAAAGAGCACATGTATGTTTCATATGCAAGGGGCCTATGTTTCGAAAACAGCCCAAAATTAATCTATCTGCCACTGGCAAAATGTATTTTCTTTGAATGTGGATTTCAATGCTGTTTCAATGAATGTGAGTTTCAAGGGCAGAGAAGTTTTAATGCTAAGTTTTCATTGTGAGACTGCATTGCTTTGTTTAACAGATCACTTAATGTTTGTGCTGTAAAATACAAAATAAAACTTTCAAATGAAGTCCAATCATTGAAGTAAAGCAGTATGCACATTAGTGTTTATGGTAAATGGAGTGAAATAGCCAAGTAATGGTTAATTGGAATGGCTGCAGAGGCTCCAGTTCAACCATTATTTTGTCAGGGGGGGAAGGGCAGCAAACTCAGACAGGCCCAGCTGAACTATACCTCCCAACTGTCCAGATTTTCAAAGAATGAATAGATTTTTGCTTCTTATTTTTGGTTTGTTGTTCATAAAATTTGTAGTTTTAATTCCTAAATGATTTGCCAGAAGTCACTAAATAATAAGTTTCAAACTTCATAACCTTCATAAAAATGCATGTTAAAGTAAGAGCCGTTCTATCAACTGTCTCAATTTATACAAGAGCAATTTTTAGTACTGTTTATATGTGCCCCCAATATATTTGGCCTTGTTCAGATTTACTGCATAACAGGTTGAGAGGTGCATGCAAATAAATTGCTTTATAGAATTAGGCATAGCCAACCTGTCAACTGTCCCCAATTTTTGGCTCAAAATGTTGCTCTTCCCCCTAATAATCCCTCCGCAAAATAGCAATTTTGGAAGAAAACATGGAGGGTTTACAATTAAGAAATAACTGTAATAATCAAAGTTATAGATTACTTGAAATGCATGTAGATTCTTTTATTTTGTCAGCTGCTCAAGGTAGCAGTACTAATATTAAAGTGTCCCTTCTTTGACAGGTAGCAGCTGTATTGTGTGTCTATTTTATATTTTGCATCACATTTTTGGTCCATTTTTCATAAAATTGTGTTTTTTGGCAAATTAGTGACAAATCACTAAAGACTGAAGTTAGAAAATGACAGACATTTGAGTTTCAGATTTTATACCCTTCAGAAAATTCATACTAATGCAAGACCTATTCTATTATCTTTCTAAGTTTATTAGAGCAATATTTAAAAATTGTCCTTATTGTTGTGCCTTTGTCCCACTTCTGTGTATGGCTTTGTCCAGATTTCTTGCTCTTGAGGTTGAGAGGTATGACAAATGTGTCAGGGCCATCACAGTCAGCCAGAGAGATTTCAAATTGTGACATGCTTGTTGCACCCCACTCCCCCATGTAGTGACTCTGGATGTGTCCAAGCAAGGCAAGAAGAGTTGTATCTACCTTGGATGGGGAGGACACACTGCATAAGTACTACAGTGGCTTTTCATCTGTCCTTGATTTTGCAGAATGGTCTGGTTTCTGTCATATTTTTGTACTGTTGATTTATGCTTATTACTCAGATTCATGCTTATTACTTAAAGTGCCTGTTGCTCTGTGTTTAAGTAGCAATGCTTTAATGACCATAAGGTAAGCTTGTCTGACATCATAAGATGCAAGTAAGCTTTAATAAGCATACTGTTAAAGAATTGCCAACATTGAAAGCCTTTCTGTTGTTGCCATGCAGAGAATACTTGACTAGATAATGTATAAGCCTTGGGTATTAAAGGACAGGATTCCATTATTTTAAAAAGCTCATTACACTTGTTGGAGACGTCCAGTCATCTCTACAGACTTTACCCGTAAACTAAACAGAATGCCAATCATGTGTGGTTCATAACCTGTACAGTAATCCTTTAAGCAATGTATCTTGAGCTTGTTTCTTGTTTGCTTTTAATTTTTTACTTTTATCATATTTTCCCCATGGAACAAGTTGTCAGGCAGCAGGTCTTTTTTGGATAAGAAACATTTTTACAAGTGGGGGCATCACATAGATTTCTACTTTCAGCATGTTGCTTGGTACTTTAATAAAGCTGAATATATTATAATTAGAACTGCAGTGCAAGGAGAAGTGGATTGAGTTGAGTAATTCTGGTTTTTCTTATACTTGATTTTGACTGGCATTCCAGTAATGTATTTAAAAAGTAATTTATTTTTTCATGCCTCACAACCTTTTGTTTCCATCTAGATATTAAGTAAGCTGTCATGCAGCCAATGCATTGAAATATTTTTATTCTTCTACACTTATTTTTGTCTTGATTGGACTTTCATAATGATGGTTTGCCACCCAGGACAGCGTATTTAATTAAAGTTAGTTTTTTGTAGTTTTGTGCATAGCTCCTCCCCTTTATGGTTGACCACACCCCTTCCCTTTGACCCCACCCATTCAGCGTCTCCTGCAGCCCCCCTGTGATTTGAAGTCACCAGCCGCCACTGATTTTTGGCATTCCTAGTACCCAAGTATCAGGTTTTGAAACAAAGAAACATATTCTCCACAGTTTGTAAATCTCTGTCTTTAATAATCATCTACTGTTGCAGCACTCCCAACACAAACACACACATGCACACTAAAACCCCCAACATTTAAAAAATGACATTGTGCCCACCTGATTTGCCAGTATTGAGGATCCACCAAAGATATGCTTACTGTTGTCCAATCTACCACTGCTTAGAACCCACCAATGACAAGAGAGTACTGGGTGATTTTTTTGTTTGTCAAAAAAACAACTTTATATGCTACAGTCCCACATTAGTCAATCCATTACTGACCCATTAACCCTAGGCTGCTGTCTCATTCTTAATCCCTGGAACTGCATTACCTTGGATGACTACTTTTATCCTAAGCAAAAGACACAAATTGGAAGATGAGGCAAAAATCCAGACATTCTTCGAAAATCCATAGAGTTGAGAGGTATGATTTCATATTCAGTTCAACACTCTCCCTGTCAGAAAAGTTGCAATTTAATGAAAGTGTACTTTTAATGTAGGATGCATTTGTGAGCTAACTTGTTTGTACGTTAGCCTCTTTGTGCATGTGTCTCTCTCTGTCTCTCTGTCATGCACACATAAGCACACACACACACACACACACACACACACACACACACACACACACACACACACACACACACACACACACACACACACACACACACTTCTACTTCCAAGCACACACACATTCTGCTTTCATGCATGCACTCACTCTGACCATACTTACCTATTAACACAGGCTAAGTGCTGTCTCTTTAAAAGGCAATGGCAGCAAATCCATAGACAAGTCCCTCTTCAGCAAGAACACACACATTGATTCTTTGGCATGAAATAATGGCGCGAACACACAGACCCTTCTCTGGTGCAAAAAAATAAAAACTAGAAGGATGCTTTGGTGCATGCGCACACCGATGTTAGAGTTGCACGTCACGGCCGGGAAAAACACAACAAAAAAGTGTTTTGGGGCGTGTGTACATCGATGTTGGAGTTAGAGGTAGAGGGCCGCATGGCAGAGCTCTGTGGGCCGCATGCGGCCCACAGGCCGCAGGTTGGACACATCTACTTTAGAGCTAGCTATGGAAAGGAGTTGGCCATTGTTAAAAAGACTCTAAAGGACACAGAAACAAATTAACTCAATAGCTTCTGAGGCAAGTATAAAATGTAAAGGTAACAGCTTTATCAATAACCTGTACTTTTTGTGATGTTATGAAGAAAATAACTGCATAAATATGTTTGCTAATTCACTTTTTAGTGTCATATATATGTGTAGCTCAAGAAAAAAAAAAAACAGCTTTCTTTTTGGTTTGTGGTGGCTGCATGCAGTACCCTGTAAGAGTATAACAATGATATTCCTGCAAAACTTGTGAGGGTTTACCAGCTCAGCAGCTTGCGAAATCTCATTCTTAGTTAAAATGTTTTTTTTTTTTTATTTTTACTTTTAACAAGCAAAACATGGCAACACACAGAGTTACAACCACAGACTATATTTAAGAAAACACTTTCATCTGAGCTTCATCAGGTCCATCTAAAAAAGTGGTTTGCAGTTTGATCATTAAAAATGCCTGCTTTTATGAGGCTATCACCAGACTTTATTAGCCTGATTTGTAACACATGCAATATGAGAGTCTTTGCCTACCATTGTGAGACTCATATTCCTTGGAGCTGATTATGAAAGCCTTATTAAAGAACTTTATTCATGAATGACTTGTCCTTATCAATACTTTTATGATGTAGTATAAGGTGTGCCTGCTGATAAGAGACTCTTATACATGATTAATGTGACAAGTCCCCGTTCTTTTCCATGATGGAGACAGATCTTGTTATATGCAGGGGAGGTAGTCATGTACAGCTACATTAGGTGATAGCCAGAGAAATAGCATACAGCAGAAACAAGTCAAGGTGCTAATTTTTACAGAGATCATAAATGTGCACAAGTGGAGGAAAATGTAAGTAAAGTCTGAGACCTTTGAACCTTTTGTATAGCCTTTCTGTACCCATGGAATAAAAATCCACCAAGTGGTGAACTACAGAGTATAAACACCTTTAATAAAAATAAATCTCAGGTGATCTTCGAGCATAGGCAAACTGTAGTGATGGTGTGAAGAATATAGCAATGTGGAGGGGCACCCTGGGATAACAATTTTCATCATACTCCAGATTATAGATATTTTGTTAAAGGCAGGCCAAGTGTCTAGAGTATCTATACCTGGTTGCTTTGGGTAGCTACATGAGAAGGAGAATGCTCCTGGTCTCAGAACATGTTTTTATGGTACTCCAGTCTGGGATCTTCATTATTAAGCTTCTTCCTGAGTTTAGCAGCCAGTAATGGCTCTTCTGTCCTGATTCTTCCCCTCTTCAGGCCCCAGGTGGTAAAGAGAGAGGTCTTCTATTCAGATTCTTCTCCTCTTCATGTTCAAGGGGTTGAAGTCAACTTCACCAAAAAAAAGCCCTGACTTCACCACCTGAAACCTGAAGAGTAGAAGAATCTGAACAGAAGAGCCCTCATTAACTGCTATACATAAGAAGATTGACAGTGAAGACCAAAGTGTGCCGCAGGAGTGTTGCCCATGACTTTTAGGTCTATGAGCTTACAACAGTATTACAAAAAGCATTACATAAGATGGTATTGCATGACAAGCGCACTCATTTCCCCATATATGCAGGTGCAGATCCCACGTACATTGCTAATAAACTGTACAATTTGAACAGATACATACAACAACATGAAACAAAGGTGTGATAGAAAACAATTGCTTTCTATTACGTAACATGCATGTGCAAGTCAAGACATATGCCTAGTCTTACAAAACCAGGACAAAGAAACAATAAGATAACCACCGAGTGCAAGACAGGCATTCCTACAAAACACCATAATAATGCATGTAAAGTACAGGCCATCCTGATTTAAAAGAAACAGTGTTAAAACACCCAACTTTATAATCAGTACTGACAAGTATAAGACTGAAGTCACTGCATGACATGGGGCTGTCTGAGGCAGGGAATCTCAGATGTAATGAATACTGCAACCAGTGAATGGAAGGACATAGCACAGTTGTGTAAAATATTCCTATAACCGTAGATGTCCCTTCCTATACTGTTGATATATTCACTCCTTCCCTGCTCCCCCTGGTTCATTTCTCTTTTGGATGTACTGGTTACCTCTTGGTTTTCCTTAGACTGGCATTCCTACTGGGGCTATTAGTTATGAGGATGGAACATCTGGATGTCTCCTTTATGCCCTCTGCTACATGAGGAGCATACAACTGGCATATGGCATACCTTAAAGCAACTGCAAGTTTTTGTATAGTGGCCGGTTGTTGGGCTGCCCAAGGCTGGAATGATAGCAGCATGTGTCAGTACCTATGAAGGTACAGGCATAACGCAGATCCCAGATATCTGTATATCTAAACATTACCTGCTGCCATACAAACAAACCACACAGTAATGTCAATAGTCTCCCACTTTATAACATAAACAAATGGCATATACAAAAGTATTACAAGATACCAATATTAAACCATGCATCTGCCCAGGGTGAGATGATGAATAGACCCTCTTGCTTTATCAGGGATGGGTTGTACCTCTAGCCACATAGCTTTTTTTTTTGCTAGATAAAGTCTTTTCAGGCTCTGTATGTCTTTTTTTAGCTAAAGTTCAGTGCATGAATATACCCAATTTGGATAATATCTAAGTAACATTATTCAATGCTAGAAGGTTAAGAGTTAAAATGTCTAAGCTTGAAACCTTCCTTTATTTGGAAGACATATATATATTTGTACTTACAGAGGCCTGTTTCTAGTTAATAAACAGCACTCGCTTCTTGCAAAGGTTCAGCACCTACCATGTGCTCAAGTCAACAGGGGGTTGTAGAACGATATCCATATTTGTTAAGGAACCTATTGTTTCATGACAAATCGTGCATGAGACCACAGTGGCACTTACAGAAGTCCAGGTAAGTAAATAAGACTATGTTTCTTATCATTTACAAGCATTGGTCCCCTTCTGTATATCTCACTGAGAATGCTGATTATCTGCATCAGATCAATATGCTCTCCATCAAATCAAGTGCACTTAGAAGTAACTGTAACTACCCTGCTACAAAATTACATAGCTCTCAACTGTCTAGATTTTTTGCAGAATGTCCAGATTTTTGCCTCATATGTTTGGTTTGTTCCTTATAAAATTTGTGTTTTTCTAGTAAATCACTGAGGGATTGAAGTCAGTAAATAATGGCATACATTTAAGTTTCAGAATTCATATTGCTCAGAAAATGCATGCTAAAACAAATCCATTATATAGCAACTTTCTAAGTCTATAAGAACAATATTTAAAATCTGTCCCTATTTTTGGGGCTTTGCCCCCCATTATTTTATGCTTTGTCCAGATTTCTTACACTAAGGGATTGAGAGGTATGCTAACACCAAATGTTCTTAATGATTTGTCAGTTTTATTAATGTTATTTTGCTTGATTGCATTGTTTCCCTTTCCACAATGCATGACAATCTTTTTGACATCGTCCTGGCCAACTTCACCCCTACCTCTGCTACCACTCATGTTAGTACCTCATTAATAAAATCCAAACACCTCGCAGTACCCTTCTCCCTTAAAATACACATTGAAGCTGCCACAAACCCCATAAGTTTCTCTGATTACTCCAAAACAACCCCCTCCCCATTTGCATATATTTTCAGCAACTGTAAATTGTGAAATTCTCCAAATAACACAGTGCCTGATGCTACTGCATTCTCCTGTAAATTATATTCCCTTATAGATATATGTATCATGGAATCTATTCTCATCTGCCTTACAAATAATGGTAAATTCAGAAATGTGCTTAACTGGTAGAATTTTCATATAAAAAAGCTTTATAACAGTAAGAAGAAAACTCAATCTGTATGAAACAGACCCCTAATCTCCTAATATGACAGTGACTTAAAACTAATAAGTAAAACACTGAAGTACACCATCAAGGACTGCAAGGCGAGGTATGAACTCTCTCTCTCACCACCTTCAATAAATATAACCACAAGGGCCTCTTCAGTTACATAAGGAAACTTGGAAATATTGCCAATGGTCTCTTTGACTTTGTTCCTGCTACAGGCAAGTTCATAGCTGATTTCATGCCCTCAAAGCAATCCAGTGTTCCTCCTACTGCTGTCCATCTCATACCTCACAAAATTTCATTTAAGTAGGTTATAGATACAACATCCAAAACCAAAACTATGATCACCAAGTGACTTGCAAATATCCCTCAATATCTACCAGTAAACACTAAGCACCAGTTAGCCAAACCCCTCTTAAATCTCTATAGTTTAAGTCTGTCCACAGAGTATTACCCTGAAATATGGAGAATGACCATAGTGGTACAATTTCTCAAAGGCAGCCCCATGCTCAACCCCAGAAACTCTAGACCTACTGGACTCTTATGTGATGTCACTACAGCCATGGACTGCATCATTCTCAAACTGAAAAACAATGACATAGATTCCTACAAACCCTGTACCCAAATCAATTTAGGTTTGTAAAAGATAAGTCATAAGTTCTTAACCAAGCCAGTTTCTTCACAATGGAAACTGAAGGCCTTGATGAGGACGTGACATTCTATACTGCTTATCTTGACATCATCCAGATTTTTTCACCATCTATTATACTGGTATTACAAGTAAACTCTCCCAGCTTAACATAAACAGATATGTAGTCAACCAGATAGCCAGATGCCACTCCAACCAAATCCACACTGTTATGGTAGGGGATTCTCTCTTGGGCCCCCCTGCTGTTCTACATTTATTTCTCAAAAGTGAATGCAGATATCAAAGAACTATGGCAAACTAAGTTTACTGATGAATGCAGACTGGGTGGTTTAGTCAGTTCCCATCAGACACTCGGATATAACAGAATGTCAGTCATACACATCTTAAATGCCAAAATGTTCTATAGTTACCTTTGGGAAAGATATTACTGCATCTTTTTACTACGTTGTTTCCACCTGCTCAGAACAGGAGCAGTTATCCAGGAACTGGGCACTTCTGTTTAATAACATAACAATGTTTCTTTTAATCACTATGTTTTGAATGTGGGTCATTTTGATTGAAGAGCTGATCTGCAGGGATATCTCCTCTAGGTCCCATGTAACCTTAATCTTTTTCCACTCTTCCTTAACTAGGTATATCCTTGAATACAATGTCACTTTTGCAAAGTACATAATAAAGCACAAGGAACAGCTTAAAGACCCGAATGGTTTCTAACCAAGAAGATTTTTTAACTACACAATCAAAGCTATACATAAACATGAACAGCCTTATCTCACTTCCCTGTCTCATGCAGAGGGGTAATTTTATTTAGCATTTTAAGCACTGAAAGTCCCTAACCTTTTTCTACTCCTGCAACTTTGCATATTAATGTCCTGTTTAACACCCATGTCAAAGACTTCAAGCTTCACTCCAGGATGAATGACTGCTGCTGTGACAGATTCATAAACCAGGGAATTCCTTGTCATTAGAAAAAAAACCCTCATATGCTTCAGACAAACGTCATGGTCCTTGATCCTTGCAGTCCTTGATGGTGTCCATGCCTGGGGTATGTAGAAATAGTCTTAGCAGAGATAACTAGTATACTCTTAATCCGATGAGGAATCATGGCATATTTTCTTGCTGGTCCTTGGTATGAACATATAAACCTATGAACCTACTGCTAATGGTTGCCATTCACATATGACCCTTGCACAGGTTCTTGACTGCCTTAATTTCTGTCTTCACAACTTCCACTGCTAGAGGCTTAGGTGGAATTATAAAAGCATGAGGTTGGACATTCCATATATGCTCAGCTCTCTGAACATGTTGGATGGTAAGGGTGATAGTCTGAGACAGGAAGCTTACTTTGTCCCCTCAATGACACTATGAGATGGTTATGAAAATGGAAGAATAAATGCACAACATAATGTCATTTCCTTGTTCTTGCTGTGAATAATAATAATAATAATAATAATAATAATAACAATGTGCAAGTCAAACAATTCTACATTGGCATATCTTAGGTCTCAACCCTTTGAGATGCCAAGCACTGTTTTCTCCTCAGACATGCTTGGAAGTTTTCTGTAGGGATTTCTCCGATGCTGCAATGATAAACACACACATCTCTCTCTCTCTCTCTCTCTCTATATATATATATATATATATATATATATATATATATATATATATATATATATATATATATATATATATATATATATATATACACACACACACACACACACACACACACACACACACACACACACACACACACACACACACACACACACACACACACACACACACAGACACACACACACAGACACACACACACACACACACACACACACACACACACACACACACACACACACACACACACACACACACACACACACACATAAATACATCATTACACAGACACATATTATAATGAATTGATGTAAGTACATGTCTCTCAAATAACAAATGCTAAACAAAATAACAAACTTGTCATATTCAGAATTACGCAAGAAAAGAATGGTGAAAGAGTGATCATATAAGCACCTTCATTATTATTGGTCAGCCTGAAGCAGTACATGCTGTGGGTACACCCATTTAATTAAAAACGTGCCATTCTGAGGTGCAAATGGATTATGCATATTACTCTCATTTAAACTTATTAAAGCCTTACCACATTATTTCAATATATGAGTTACTTTGCCTGCATTGTTGTTTCCTGGGAAAGACTAGATATGTTCAGATGTCAACAGACAGACATTAATCTCCCACAGGATTCTTTTGATTAGCAGTTTTCATAGCATGATCCAAACCATCTTGAAACATGGCAGTCAAATGTTTAATGGGGCAGATGTTGTGAAGAAAATGAGGCAGGAGAGTTCTGTGTATTCTCAGATTAACATGTATTACATGCCAGCATGTCTAATTGTGAAAATGCAAATATATTTTTAAAATGTTGAGTATTTCCCTCTTTATACAAAATGTTTAAATAATCTGTCAGTGTTTTGATACATTTCTAATTGTACATGTTTGTGAGGGAGATTCTAAAGTGCAAACTATCTGTGGAGAATCAGCTGATCAGTAGATGATATCATTAGACTGTTTCTGGTTGCTATGTGATTATTTGAACAAATAATTGACCAGAAAAAGAATGTTTTCAAACAGGTGACTATTATTTTTAAAATAAGACAGTTGAGACTGTTAATCTGGGTTATAAAAGAGACTGCTAAAGTCAGTCGAAGGGCAGTTAGAACTCACCAAAAACTGTAAGCCTGCCTTTGCCTTCCTGTTATGTTTTTGATTAGATCAGGTACAGTAGTCTCTAGTTAGATTAGGAAACTTTAGTTATTTAGAAAGAGTTTTTCTAAGATGATTGACTTCTGTCCCACAGTTTAATTTTATATTTATGGTGATTGAATTCTGGTGTTTATTGAAAATTATTGATTTACATTCTTGTAAATATTTTACATATTATTAAATCTTTTTCATTACTTTACATTGTGGCTCTAGACAATCATTGTGTTCTTTTGAGATAGACAGTGGTTATACCTGTTTGATACTCACCAGGTCACCTTGAATGCCTGGCTGCTTCTAGTCATAGTTATCATTTATTTTGATGTTTAATTGTTAATAATTGATCACCCTTTGAATGGTGTGTAGACCTGTCTGACTCTGGTGGCAGTGTTTACCATTTCTGCTGAGGAGGTGACACAGCTGGAAACCTGTGTCAGGCTTCCCATAAGAGTGTGTGAGATTTAGATTTATTTTGAGTGTGAGTGAGTCAGATGTCTTAAACTGGAACACATTGCTCTGAAGTGTATAATAAGCGATTGAATTTGGGGTGGACAGAGGTATATAGTTCATTCCCAGGAAATAGAGCATGTTCCTGTTATGCTCTTAAGGGAAATTGGGGAATTGCAGTCTTATGTGCTCTGTGCTCTTGTGTCTTTCCATGACACTCCCACATTGGAGCCAGTGGTGAGGATTGAGGGTCCTTAATTACTGACCCGAGTTTTAAATGGGGGATGTCATATTACTTGTGGCAGTCTGGTAGGATAATAACTGGATGTCACAGATGTGTTTTCAGCAAATATTTTCCAATTTTTTTCTAATTAACCAACAGTCGTAAAGTGTGTGTTTAAGAATATGGAAAAGCATCACATACCTCACACTGGATAATTGTAGTCCAACTGTAAAAATGATAAAATCAGCAAGCAAAGTAAAGTGGTATTGCTGGAATTAAATTCATCTTCAAGTGTTGCTGAGCACCTTCAAGAGGTGGACCTAGTTTTCACAAAATCTCACCAAGGAAACACTGATAAAAGATGTATAAAGTTGATATAGTGGACTATTGAGGATAGGAAAGAAATGATGTACTGTTACTATTATGCAAGAAGCCCAGAATTTCTGGACAGAAGTTATAGAAAAAACTAAGAGAGAAATTAGTTGAAAGAAAACTGCTTGCACAAGAAAAACGGTCGAAAGCTTCAAATACAAATTTGTGTTTGTTAATACAACAGATTCATGAAAAAATTATATGGATCAAGAAACCTTGGACTGTTTGGAAAATAAGTGATTGAGGAGGTGCAAAAATATAAAGAACAAAATCTAGAGATTTTTGAAATGTATAAGAAAGAAATATGGTTAGAGAAAAAATAGAGATCTGATATGGTGCAATATTTATGCAAAGGAGAAAGCCAATTAATCTATACAAAAAAGCTCCAAATATATTTGAACAAAAACACAAAGGCAACCAGATATGGAAATTTTCATGATACAAAAAATAAAATCAAAAGGGAGGAAAGTAGAACAGCATATTAGTAAAACAGAAGTTAAAAATAGAAGCAAAAGTTATGGATTCCCTGTGAAGGGAAGGATTTAGTGTAGAAAGTCTAACACTGGTTATGTCTCAGCATGATGGAACAATGAGCCCCCCAAGTGAGGAGAAACAAGAGGAGTCAGAGACATGTGAAAAGAAATATGGACATGGGAAAGAAAAATATATTTAATATTGTGCAATATTTATGCAACAGCAAAAGTGAAATTAATCTACAGAAAAATCAGCACCAAAGATATTTGAAGAGAAATACAGGCAAAGACATCTGGATATGGAAAATTTTACACTACAAAGAAAAAGAAAATAAAAGGGAAATGCAGAAAAAAAGATTAGTAATTGAGAAGTTAAAGAAATAGAAATGAAAGTTATGTATTGCATGCCAAGTGAAGGATTTAGTGTAAAAATCTAATTTTGATAACATCACAGCATGAAGGAATAATGAATCCTCAAATTAAATAGAAACCAGTGGAGCAGGAAGCATTTCACCATTTACCACATGAAGATACTTTGGAGCCTTCAGTAGGAAACCAGCACAAAAGTTAATATGGAGTTGCACAGAAAGGGAAGGAACAGGAAATGGTGGCAACGCTGAAGCAGTCAATGTTGTGGAGTGATAGCCAGTGAGTTCCCATATGAAAGAGCAATGGATGACACAGGATGAAACTGAAGAGAATATGGCATAGGAAGATGCTCTGGAGCCTTCTGTAGATTGCTCAATGGAAACAGAGAACAAAGAATGCACCCTTAGTTTAGAAGAAAATTATCTAAAGGTTGTTTGATTTAATAGAGATGGAAAGACATACTATTATCAATGAAAGAAATTGGGTGCAGCCCTCAGACCTCTGGCTTAATAAAGTTGTTTCCACTGGAGTTATTACAGTATAGTTTTTGTCAGTTAGTGTGTGCAGAAAGCATGCAGAGAAAAAAAGTTGAAGAGTAATATCAAATTACTCTGCACAGTGGTGCAGTGGTTAACATTGTCACCTCACAGCAAGAGGTTCTCCAGTTCAAATCTCGGCTGGGGTGCCTTCTGTGTGGAGTTTGCATGTTCTCCCTGTGTTCACGTGGGTTTCCTCTGGGTACTCTGGTTTCCTCCCACATTCCAAAGACATGCATCTGGAGCATTTCTCCCCAGGCCTCTGCTGAAAACAGGCACTGTGGAACCTAGTCGGACTTTCCCGGTCAACAAATGATAAATAAAAAAATAAATAAATTTATTTCTTTGATCATGTTTTTGTTCAGACAATCATGGGAAAAATATTTTCTTATAAACGTTAAAATGCATCTGGAAACCTTATGGCTTCCTGCTTGATGCAGTTGTTTCTTACTGAGTGCATCAGACAGACTGAGAATGTTAAATAAATGGATGAATGAATAACTGCAAGAAAAAAAAATGAAGATTGAGACAAATTGTACAAAAAGGGGAAAAAAAGTAAAATGTAATCTATGTAGTGTAAGTTGGCCATGATAGGATGGGTAAGAGAATGTGGGGGTTGCCATGGAAGCTTTTTCCCCTGGGTGCCAGTTTACTAAGGCCACCCTGCCTATAGATATCTAGGCAGTCTCTCATTCAGCTAAAAATGTCAACATTAAGAAATACAGATGTGGCTGGATACCCTGTTTGAATTATTATGTGAGTATATCATACTTTTGATATTTCTACTATACCTGTTGTCTTCTAATGGATAGATTGTTCATTGAATATTAAGAGAACCTGGACATGGGCATAAGTGTTTCCCACATAAAGAAAGCATTTATTCACAATATAATATGCTTAAGTCTAAAAATAAATGTTGCATGTTCTTACTTTAAATAACAAAAGCACACTCATAATTAGATAAGACCATTTCTGTTTCACAGATATCTAATGCTGTTTATCACAAATCCCGTTGCATTGTCTATTGTCAAAGTCTGCTGAAATGGAATTTGTTTCTAGGATAACTGGACTGATTTATTATCTTTAAATAATGAATGTGTATGGCAGAGATGATTTTTATTTTTACAGAAACTTGTTTCTGCATTCTGACTACCATTCATCATACTGACAGAAAATGCACAGCTTGCCATGCTGTTAAGGAAACAACTTATTGTGACACAGTTTAAAGCTTGACATGCTAGCATGATTGCACTAACTCAATTAACAAAATATCGATAAAGAACAAGTCTAATAGAAACTGTGTTATGACTCTTAGTTAACTCAATTAACAAAATATCAATAATGAACAAGTCTTATAGAAACTGTTATGACTCTTAGTCACATTCTGCCAAGAAGTGAATGTTGACATGATAAATCAAGACTTTCAAAACCAAGTTAAACACCTTTCACAAACATATGTCATACAGAAACTGCAGTAGATGAACCATTTTGCATAATTTTTTTTTTATTTTTTAGCTGTGTGACATTATTAATTTATTCAAATAGTACTTGATGGATGAAAGCAATTAACATATTGACCGAGTCCTAACTTTTGCATATAGAGTAACATTAACATTTTAGTCTGCTTACTTTTCTTCAGGAATGTGATTTTATGATTGTCACATTGGATTGTGTTTTTAAACTAGGTATCAAATACATTTTCTATATTAGGTTCTGTATGAGCAAGTCAGCACTATAGAGAAATCAAGGAACTCTATGTCGTACTGGCTGTCTTTGTTGTAAAAATTGTAATTACATTATAAGCGATTTTGCTAGGAGACATTGCACTGGAAATTATCTGGCCAAGAAATTTATTATGCCTTGAAGTACATCGTTATGCTGCAGAGAATGAACATCACATTTTTTCTGTAGGTGAAAGGAAACAGCGCATTTAATTCTCTCAGCTGAAATCATAAGTGTTTCATTGATTTGATTCATGCGATTAGTTCATTTTCATTAGCTGGAAAGCAAGCGGTTAAAGCAAAGCAGTACAGTCACCAGAACAAAGAAAGCATACTCAACAAATATTAATAACAGTATAAGATAGAGAAAAAGATTTCTAACAATATGCTATCTCATCACAGCAGTTATACGACTGCTAAGACCATGCAGAAGCCACAGGCTTCATTAGAAATACAGTTTTATTTCATTTCATTTAAATGAATACCACTAACAACAACTGTCCTTATAAATCCACAGATTATGTGCACATGCTGATAATTCATCGATCTATCAATGCTTAGTCTTGATACAGTTGGTTACATTACCTTTTAAATGAGCATGCATCAGTGATTAAAGGCAAATCGCATTATCACTTCCAAAACATAGACAGACTTCTCTGGAATTGTGATGGGCATATTCAAATGCATTTTACTTCTCCTTTCTAGTTTTCTGGAGTAAACATATTTGATCACATTCAGATAATTTGCACAATCAAATCATGATCTATGTCTAAGCTGAGTTGATGCTTTTAATTTATTCTGAATGTGCTGTAAACAGCTTATTTCCTGTATCATTTTTTCACTGTTTTCAAGAATGACAGGTCATGTGTTTCATAAACTACATTCCAAATAAACTGATAACTTGTGTTTGTCTCTTTCATAGGTTCATAGTCGGTTACTAGGCTAACAGCCCTAGATCCCTAACAAGCCTAGCTATATCTGTCCTAATTTGCACCAATTTTTGGTGGTTAGGTAAGTGAAATTTGCAGAGGTAAGGGTCTTTTTGGGTTAACTCATTTGTGAAGAAACTGCAAGTTAATATGCATTTTGTGAAGAATAATCATGAGACAACACATTTTCCTTAACACCTGTCTGCAGAATATTAACATCATTGGGGGACTCAATTATTGCTACCAATTTACAATTGTCAGTGAAACTGGTCAACCACAGGCCATCTAAGTTTGCCTAGACTTCTCAGAAATAAATTCTGAACAGTATGGGACACAGCATAGAAACCTGTGGTATGCCTGTGGTGACTGACCTTTTGCTAGAGGTGAAGTCACCCACTTTGACACTATGTGTCCAGTCAGTGAGGCAGTTGGCTCCCCAGCTGGTAATATAGGGGTTAACTTCTATCTCCCAATTGGGAGAATTTCTATATAATATCTGAGTGGAGGATTGTATCAAATGCCTTGACTAAGTCAAGATAGGCGGTATGCACTACCTTTCCAGGACCTTAGTGACTCTCTCTCGAAGTCAACCATGTTTAACAGGAATGATCTACCTTTAATGAATCTGAACTGGGTTCGGTCCAGAGATTAGAGATTACCTATACTCGTGTTAAAAAGGTCGATATTGATTCTTTCCATGGTCTTGCAGGTAAGGCTAGTCAAACTTATGGGCCTGCAATTTCCAGGGTTGGTTGATGGTCCCCTTTGTACAGTGGGATTACTATTTCTGTTTTCCATTCCACGGGAACATGGCCAGTTCTAAGGCTGTGGTTAAACAGGGATCCAAGTGGGTCTGCTAGGCCATATTTTAAGTTGTTTAAAAGGTAACATGACATGTTGCATGGTCTCATTGATGCCATGTTTTTTGCCTTGGAGAGCGCCAAGATAACCTGCTCTTTTGATATGATAGGCTGAGGAATGGTGGCAGGTATACTTTGGTGGATGACAGGAGAGGAAGGGGGAGGTGAAGATTTCTCCAAATCTGTCAGCTAGCTGGTTGGCTAATAACTTTGGTTGAGTATGAGTCGTGCCATCCGCAATCAGTTCAGTGTATAGCTGGGTATTCCCTTTTAGATTCTGGATGTAGTTAAAGAATGCCTTGTGATTATCCTTAGCTAGGGAGGCTATTTTTGCTGCATAATTAGCTTTGGAGGACTTGACATTTCCTCTAAATTTGTTTAAGCTAAGGATGGATTACTTCCTCTGCTGAAGCAGTTTCCTCTTGTTCTTGGATATTAGTTTCTTTCTCTTGTTGTGTAACCTGTTTATACTAGGGGACCACCAGGGTGGCATTTTTTTTGGCAAGACCTGCTTTTAATCTGGTCAGCTACAGCCAATTCTATACAACTAATTAAGCAGTTATACAGGGAATTGTTGTACACCTCTGCACAGCAGTCCATGTTATCTGCATTCAAGGGTGTTTTGTATCTTCTTATACCATCACTTAGTAGGAGGTAATTTGTCTTAGAAAAATTCTTAAATATTTTTGAGCTTGATTGGTATCTGGTCTTATAATTGATTTATAGTCTGATCATCACATGGGGGGGGGGGTGCAATGCTCTCCCATGTTATTGAGTACTATATTCAGGAAATTTGAGCCTCTTGTGTGTGTGCTGAGTAGTTGCTCCAGACCATTTGCATTGACAATGTCAAAGAACCTCTGAGTCAGCATGTTTGTGTCACCACAATAAACAGGACATGCTGGAGAGATAGATTCATGTCCCAGAGACTTCCCATGCTCTGGAACAGGCTACTCCTCTATATCAATCAAAGTTCTTCATTAGCACTCTTCACGAGTGCATAAGCCAGCAACCTTGTTGGCTAGCGTACGTAGGCCCTTGGGCCAATAGCCTAGTACCTACCTATGAACCTGTTAACCTATGTATGTTTCCCAGTCGATGGTAGGATAATTAAAATCACCCATGAGAAAGGTGTTAGGCTGTATGGCAAGTGACTCCAGTATGTCCAGGTATGCAGTCTGTTTTTCCTGTTTCATGATGGGGACCTTTAGCTAGCTATGATATGATAGGGAGCTTTGCCTATAGTTTATTGGACATGGAGTAGCTCAAGAGAGTCATAGTGTTTGTCCAGTCTTGAGGTGTACTTATCATTAATGAAGATGGATACACCTTCTCCTTTGGCTCTTTCCCACTCAGTTTGTGGCCTGAATGTATAGAAAGCAGTGTAGCCACATGACCAGGGTGCTTTCCATTCCTTTGAACTATGTATTGGTGACTGCAGAGATGTCAGCATCTTCCAAAGTGAGGAGTGTTTCCAGGGAGTGCAATTTCTTGTTCAGTCTCCTAGCATTAAGCATCAGTACCTTGAGTTTATCTAGAGAGGATTTTGTTATGTTGGGAGGTTGATTATTTTGACACTACCTAAAAAGACACAATAGGGATGGCTAATGCCTTTGCCAGTATTTGAAAGCCTAAAGGAAACAGGTGCATACCATCTCTGGCAAAGCAGTATGGCCTGTCAACCATGCCTTCCCAGGCTGACAGATATTGGGTCCTCTTGGACAGACAACAAAAGCTAAGCCAATTGTTAAAGTCAATCATGTTTTGTTTGTATTGTGCCACCATCCTTGGAGAAGGTAGAATGCTGCTTAAGGCAAGGCTTATACCTGCCTGTGACACATAATCTGAGAGCTCAGTTATGTCTCTCTTCATATAGTCCAGTGAGGTATGTCTCATGTCATTCACTCCCACATGGACTATGACAGAGTAATACCGGTACTTGTGATTGAGTGACTTGAGTGCTTGAGTGACTTGACAGATCCTGGCACCTGACAGACAGCTAACTGTAACCTCCTCCTTATCCAGCCTGGTGAGGAGAACATCCATGTGTCTCACAATGGAGTCAACTATGACAAGTACATTAGGTTTTGTGGTGTTACACCTTATAAGCTTATTTGTTGAAACAATGGTGTGTGTGTGTTATTATCTGTTGTGGGTTTTTTTTTTGCATTGTTATCTGTGTAAGTGTTTTCCAGTTGCAAGTCCTCTGACCTTTTGGTAAGTTGCTAGTGAGTACCTCTGCATATATGAGTTTATGTGTCATGTCCTCATTTAGAGGGGGAAGTGTGTGTGCTGACTACCTGTTGGCCATTCAATTTGTCCTTATATGAGAGTACTGCCTCCAATTTTATAGTCTAACTACATCTCTAACATAAAACATTTGTTTGTTTCAGGATAAATGGTTTCCAGTATACATGAGACAATTGCTACATTGCCTCAGAATGCCCATATCTATCAGGCTGGCCAGAGAGTTGATGGAAAACTGCACATCCATGATATCAGGCTGTTACTGTATGCTTTATTAGGGAAAGGAATGGGTAAATTTGACAGGACTGTGCTGATATCTCTGAGACTACAAGAAGGACCTATACTTTGTTTAGGCTAAGGTTGATCAATAAGGCAACACTGCTCAGTGCACAGGTGACTTGCTAATAGAGCAGCAGCAAAGCTTGGAAGGGTTTCACTGACCACTGCTTAGGGAAAATCTGAGCTTCTAGTCTTTTGCATCTATACAAGGGCACTGCTAACCACAGCTGCACAAAGAGCAGTACCACATAAACACAAGGCTTAAATACGAGCAAAGAGAAACAAGTTTTAAGCTAACTACGAATCAGAAAAGTACACAATAAGCCTTCCATCAGCAGTCCACAATCTCAAGACAGATTAGATCAGATCACTTCTGCCACAAGAAGCAGAAAAACACATTCTTAAGGTATACTAGCTGGTTTGGAGCCCAAGTGTAACAAGACCACACAAACTACTTACAATAGACCTACAACTAACATATACAACTTAATACAATGCAATTAACTACTTAAAGTAGCAACAGACAATACAGTTTTTTGAAACTGCTAAAGTACAGTTACAGTATATAAGAGAAGTGCAAAAAGTCCTTTTGTGTGCTTCCAAGTTCAGATAGGCAAGGTAACACCTACTGCCACAAGATGAATAATCCCAATCCTCTTAATGTAGAAGCACAGTAAAGGAGTGTCTGGAGTGAAATGCTACCACAAACATACTTAAAAGATACAAAATGCTACCACAAACAAACTTAAAGATATGGATACAGCAGTGTACATTAACTTAGAAAAGTGTCATTATTCATCAAAAGTCTTCATTTTGTATAAATGAGCCAAGAGCCACACAATTTTACAGAATTTATAAAGGCAGTAAAAACAAGATCAGCTGATTAATAATCCCTCCAGCCAACAAAACTGCATGCAGAAATCTCAAGTGTTTCCACAACACAAACAAACCAGGCTACCACCCAGTACACTAGATGGAAAATCCACTGAACTCTTGACATAAAAAAAGTTCTTACTAGAGTGTAAAAATACACTACTTTATCCAATAGATAGGTAGATAATGAATTCAGAGCAAGTAAATCAGTAGAACAGACAATGAGAGGCAAAATGCACTTTTTCAGTATAAGCACAAGGAAAGGCAAACAAAATAATTCAAGATATCAACAGTAGTGCAGGAAGGTAGGAGTTTATTAAGCTTGATTTACAGTAGGGTGGGCAGCTTAAAATCAATAGGTTTAAAAAGCAGATCAATGAAAATGAAGGTGGGTGGGAAAAAACTAGCATAGAATCACCAGCAGTGCTTTAGTTTATGCAGGCTTGAAGTCTTTTCAGAAAAAGACAAAGGTCTAGAAATTCACTGTGTATTTAAGTATCACTAAAACAATGTAACCAATGAAAAAACACATGAAATGTGCAGCCTAGCTAATTTAAACGTCTCTCAGATAGAATAAAAACAGCAAGCCAAGCAGATTTCTTAAAACAGAAAACAAAATTGAGCGGTTAAAACAGAAAGTGGCTTTATCATTCCCAGACAAGAAAATATAAGTTTAATTTCCTCACCCAGAAGGAAATCACCAGAAGTGCTTTAGCTTACGCAGGCTTGAAATCTTTTCAGAAAAAGGCAAAAGCCCAGAAATTCACTGTAGATTTAAGTGTCATGCAAACAAGTTAACCAATAATAATAATACTAATAATAATCATAATAATAATAATAAAAAATCTGAAATGTGCAGCCTAGCTAATTTAATTGTCTGTCTCTCACAAAGAACAACATAGAACAAAACACTAGGCCAAACAGATTTCTTAAAACAGAAAAAAATGGAGCAGGTAAAACAGAAAGCAGTTTTATTACTCATTCCCAATCCCAAACAACTGGGATAACTCTTATGGTCATATTGTCAATGTGGTAGTTCTCTGGGGTAGATGACTTCCCAAAAGATACAATAATGCATTTTTTGGCATTTAATTTTAGACCATAATTTTGACACCAGTTATTTATTTTTGACAAACCTCCCTGCATGGCTAAGTTATTTGTGGATTCAATGACTGCTCCTAACTTGCAGTCATCTGCAAACTTTGTCTGCCGGAGCCATTTCCCCTATTTTGGTTATACACTTCCTTCCTGTGAGTCACTTGGCAATCCAGTATGTGAAGTAGAGGGTTATTTCCAGTTTATTTAACTCTACTGCTATGACTGAGCAGCGGTTTGTGTCAAAAGGTTTGGCCAGGTTGAGGTATACAGTGTATGTATGGTGGAATTATCAAATTTGTACTCACAACTCTCACACTGCTGCCCCTCTCAACTATGCTGCAGCTTCATAAAAAATATTTTATCTTTTTTTCAGCTAGCACTCGCTAACTGTCTAGCCACCCTCCTGTTGATATGATGATTCATTTATTCCTTCATATCCTGAGTCTCAGCTTATGGGAGGAGGGTGGTTTTGTATTTTACACTCAGCCAGGAAGTGAGGTAGGATCTGGCAGTAGTGCCATCATCCTAGATGGCCATTTTTCCCCTTCATCCTAAGCTCCTCTCTAAATGCTAATATTAGAGTTAGGCTGGGCAGGCAATGATAAGTAGCCTGAGTGTGTGACCTAAACAAGATCGCTCAATTGCTCTCACTCTGTCTCTGAATCTCTCTCACACAGTCTTTTCTGCTTTCATACATGCATTCACTCATACACGCAGATAAGAACATAAACAGACACACACATATGCACACTTTTCTTTTTTTTTTTTTTTTTACACTCACTAAACAGCTGCTTAGCGAGTGTAAAATAATAATATGATCGATCTCTCTCTCTCACTATCTTACAAGCATACTCTCTCACATGCTTAGGGTCCTAGTGCTACCCTGTCTCCCAAAGAAGATGTACTGAAATTAGTACAGTGCATACACCTCCCAATGTCCTTGATGCAGTGTGTACCATTTTGCCTTCACCCTTTGCTTTGGTGACCTTTTAAAAAAAAATCCACTAAGTTGAGTAAACATGACCTGCTCTTGACTAATCCAAACTGAGAAGGGTCTAGTGTTTTGGGTTTCCCTATGTCTTGAGTGATTAACTCCATGATATGCCTTTCCATGGTTTTGCATATGAGGCTGGTCAGTCTTATAGGTCTGTAATTGCCTGGGTCTGTGGAAAGTCATTCCTTATGCAGGGGAATGACTGCAGCTGTTCTCCAGTCATTTGGTACAAAACTCCTATGGAGGCTGAGAATGATCATTGTTGTTAAGGATGTGGCTAAATCATGCTTCATGCTGTTTAAATGCATTCAGGAATATTGTTAGGACCAATGTATTTTTAGTGTATGACAGGACTTTTAGGAATTGGCCTTGTTTGATAGCAGGGGGTGAGTCAGTTTCAGGTATCTCTTTAGGGCCAGATGGAGGGGAGACAGAAGAAAAATTAGAGCTAAATTTATCAGTGAGTAGGTTAGCTATATCTTCAGCTTCAGTGTATGTAACATTGTTCACAATCAGCTTAGAACATTGCTGCTTTGTGCTTCTAAGATTACGAACATACCAAAAAAATGCCTTGTGACTGTCTTAGGCTTGGGTAGCTATTTTAGGCTCAGACTTTAAAGTTGACTTTAGTGGATTTTATAAAGCTCCTGAATTGTTTGTGCAATTCAGTAACAAGGGTTCTAATGTTATGGGAATTGCTTTTCTGACTTTTGGTCAAAAGTCTTTTCTTTTTATTGTAATGCCTGTTGATATTAAGGTTCCAGCATGTGGGTTTGTTCCTGGGATTTCCCTGCACTTGTTCCTATGAGGTACAGCTGTATCTATGTAACTGTTTACATGCTGGTATAGTGTGATGGTGTACATTTGTGTGTAGTCAGTGGAATTGATTCAGTTGTCTGGAGATTTGAAGCTTGCCAGTGTATCACTTAGAGGTAGTTTGTCTTAAGAAATTTCTAAAGGTGCCCTGGGTGGAAGGAATCTCTGGTTTCAGTTTTATTTTGAAGGAGACTGCTTTAAGATCAGACCTAACAAGTGATAAAATATGCAAGGGATGGTGCAAGATGCTCCCATATTTGTAAGGACAAGATTCAAGATGTTATTCCCTTTGGGAGTACTGTGACTGATTGTTCCATGGCATTTATATTGCCTTTTGTGCACTAGTGGTTGTGTAGGTATCCCAGTCTATAGTTGGATAGTTAGATCACCTAGGAAAATGGCATTGGGTTTAATACTGAGTGATTCTAGTTAGATAGCAATTGTGGCTTTCTTTTATCATAGCAGAGTTCTATAGCCAGCTAATAAAGGGTACAGGAACTTTTTCATGGTTATTTGGATATGAAAAAGGTGTAGTGCATCCATGCTACTTTACCAGCCTTGATGTGAGTCTCTTTTGAATGTAGACTGATACACTTCCACCTTTTTCCTGTCCTGTGCAGTAGCTGGTCTAAAGGTGTGGAAGGCATTACAGCCATGCAGAGCTGAAGTGCTCTCCACTATTTTAAATAGTGCCTCAGTCACTACACATATGTCAGTGCCTTCCAGGCTGAGAGGTGCTTGTAGGGAGTGGGGTTCCTTGATTAGGCGGGAGACTTAAACCTTGACACGTTTATTAATAGGACGTGCTGGAGGGACAGATTCATCACCCAGAGACTCCCTATGCTGTGGAAAAAAAATCCCGGTACATGTGAGGCAGAGCACCTCGCTGGCCTTGTTCAAAAGAAATCTTGACCAATGGATGGGAGATCGCAGATATACCCCAAGGATTACCTCAGTGTCACTGCTTGACAGAGGCACAGCAAAATAATGGGCATAGTTTGCTTCAAACTAAAGGGGTGGCGAAAGCCACAAAACTCTGGGCTAGGCTTATAAATGCCCTTGAGCAGATAGCCTAGTATGAACCTATGAACCTATGAACCTAGGCTCTTAACATTCATCGCTAACACCCTCATATTCCATTTGCTTGCTTTGTTATATTGCTAGGTTTAACAGGATGACATTGCCTAAACAAACATTATGATGGTGGACGATGTCTTAGTCAATGATCAAACCCCTAGATGGGACAGATGCAGGCCATCACTGTCAAAGCAGTATGGTCTGTCAATCATATCCTCCCAGGCTGACAAATATTGGACTTTTTCGAATGACATCAAAGCTAAGCCAATTATTAAAGTCAATTATTTTTTGCTCATATTGCAACATCATTCTTGGAGAAGATAGAATACTGCTCAATGCTAAACTCATACCTACCTTGGACACACAATCTGAGGAGCACCAACATGTCTCTCTTCATATAATCCATGGAGGTATACATCAAGTCATTATCTCTGGCATTTGCTGTCACAGTGTCATATTGGTACTTGCTGTTTAAGGATTTTACATATGTGATTTGACAGATCTTGGCACCAGACAAGCAACTAATTGTATGTCTTA
This sequence comes from Protopterus annectens, assembly GCF_019279795.1. Taxonomy (NCBI): domain Eukaryota; kingdom Metazoa; phylum Chordata; order Ceratodontiformes; family Protopteridae; genus Protopterus; species Protopterus annectens. The sequence goes on along the minus strand of NC_056725.1, from coordinate 396,208,454 downwards.
CAAAGGAGTCACTTATAACAAGAATGTTTGATTGGGTGAATGTCTGCCTTCTGGGCTCAGTATCTGTGACTTTGGGACTCTTTTTGTTATGTGAGGAAGAAAGCTTAATATGCTTAATGTGCTCTGTGTCTGAACTGTGTTTTGGATGTCTTTGAGGTTTAAACAAGTTAATCTTTATAAACTCTGCATATGATGGATTATGTGTATTGTGCTGGCCTTGGAGAGGTATGATGTGTGGTACATTGCTAACAATTTTGGTGTCTGAGTTTACTGTGTGTGATATTTTTGCATCCAAGAATATTATGGATGCACATCTCACACTCAGAGTGTTATGCTGTGTGAGAAATAGGTGATCATCAGACAGCATGAGACAATTCTTACACTGTCTCAAGATACCCCATCTCAATCAGGCTGGCTAAAGAAGTTGTTGGGAAATGCTGGTCCATAGTACTGAAAGGAATGACTCTGGGGGAGTGGTAACTATCGAAGTGTGGTTTTGGAATAATGTTTGGGTGGACTTTCTACTGAGTATTTAAATTTCTGTACAAAACAACTAACCTGCAAACTTTCATCGACCAGCAAAAGCCATTAAACTAATTATAATAAATAAGGCACTAATTTAATATTAAAATCAGCACAAGCAGTATCAATACACTCAATATTAAGCACTTTTATCATAGGTCTTTTAGCAACAACCAATAAGACAGGAGAGTGAGGGAATTATATTGTCGACAACAGATACACTGTGTTTAAGAACATAACTACAACAGAGTGGGTGGAACTGGAAAAAATTAGACCCTTAGCTCTGAGCTGACTGGCCTGGATCTACCGCAGTGCAAAGACAAGTCCCGAACTAGCCTGTCATACACCAGGGTTTAATAACAAAAGTTAGACCACTTGAAACTGCAGTGCATCTGAGTACAGCTTAAAGACTTTAGCTCAAGCAAATACAGACTGCTAAAATGAATTTAAAATCAGACCATGAAACAAAAACGCTTTTCTTCCTGGGATTTAATAAATGCCCTACATGGAGTTTACGTGTTAGCATGATAAGCAGCAGTGCTAACCACATATCGATGCTGTTCCTCATGCTTACATGGATACAAGTGATGTTTCATGGCCAGCAACAGTGCTGCTAGCCAGGAGACCACGCAGAGCAGCACAAATGCAGAAAGAAGATGCATACAAGTTTGCCAGCAGGTAAACCTGTTTCACAAGATTTTAATGACGGCCACAATGACTACCTGGGGTGAAAATACTGCAATAACAGATTAAAGAAAGGTGTACTCAGTGCAATGGACACTACAACAATTATTTGTAGAATGAACAAATAGATGGTGGGATCAATGCAAGAGCAAATGCAATGAAATATACCCTAGTCAGGGAAAGTGTGCTGATGAAAATGGGCACAGATATGATTGACAGGAATTAAGAAAGAGGATGAGGCCATGTTAAATATGGCAATGTACCCAAGATAGGAAACGTCAAGGTATGTACACTTCTAAGACAAGTCAGTAGCATAATATTAAGCACATATGTAGCGAGCCCAGTATGTACTGCTGGTTACACCTCCTGTGTGACTATACTTAGATGATCACACAGGATAATATATATGTGACTGCCACACAAGGTTATATGTTAATGAAAATGAAAGATTATGATATAAACATGCTCTCTGGAGAGTATATTTAGCAAGGACAGTATACACAACGGGGTATATGTGCATATTGTGAAGATCTGCAAAATGACTTGCTTGAATATGACTGAAATGTCTGCATACCTCTCAACCAATCATGGATATATAGTAACAGACTCATGGACAATTGTAGATACAAGATGTATACAACTATAATGATTGTCAGTATTCCATAAGGGGAATTCACCAACCCTTCCTCAAAATTGCCTTATTCTTTTGGAGGAGTTAAGAGGGACAGTGTTAAACGTGGAGTTGCAATAAGGGGCAATCCTGGCCAGTTGAGAGGTTTGCATGACACATAAGCCACAAACCACACCATCAAAGTTGTCAATCAGCTGTGCATTTACTGGGTGTAACACAGAAAGATGTATCACACATGCATCTCCAAGAACACCATAAATGGAAGTCTGCATTGTCAAATCCTAATGGGTATGCATCCCAAAGAATAGTTCTGTATACCTGACAAGATGTGTGGGAGCTCACTGTGCCAAATGTGATACACCTGACTAAAGCATCCCTGGCTGTCACAGGTATAGACCATGGCTCCCTATTATGCTGTCACAGGTGCAGGTTGTTGAATGCGTCTTTGTTGAACTGAAAAGCGCGAAAGGCAAAATAGCGAAGTGACTTTTCAGTGAATTCTTTCCTTGGGAAAGAATTTGCTTGGCTGCTTTTGCTACTTTGCCATTTCCAGCACTGTAGTGCGATCTCAGAGTTGGTATATTTAAGTAGGGTTGGTGTGGGTGGCTTATGTAATGTTTTACAGTTTTTTTTTTTGTTTCGTAACAGCGATTGTTTTCCCCTTGGAAAAAAATCACTGTTCTGAGGTTTTGACATTGTAAGCTTTTGCTTACATGGGGTTGATTATGTGTCGTTCGCTTTTCTGATTGTGCAATATCATAATATAGACCGTAGGCCGTATGGGTAACAACACTTACAAACAACCCATTATGAGCGGATACCCTAAAACAGCTGAGTATTGCATATATTTACTGTATATAATGTCAATGGATATTGTCTGAAGCATCTGCAATTGACGTGTGACTTAAGAAGTGAGCCATTATCACAAATGATACAGTAGTATGTGAGACTGATGGCAATGTATCAACTATGACCATGCGCACAGAAACTACAGCAATGCAAAGTCTAGTGTCAATGAGCACGGAAGTTGTCACTGTGATATTGTACACATACCAAACAATACATGGAGCTCGCTCAATAAGCACATGTCAAACCTCAAGACATGTTCCACATGATCACTGTCCTACTGAGATTGCCACTGAAAATGTTATATTGCCATGAAATCCTGACATGCAAGCATATGTGTTCATGCAAAATTTCAAGTGGTAATACTGGTACATCCGTAATGCTGTACAGTTACACTATATCTGTACCTAGGATACAATTGGACTAGGCTAGTGTTCCAAGATTCCATAAAAGCCTAGTCATATTTAAAATGAGTTTCACAATTTTCAGTAGCTCATTGAATGATGTTCACACAGGTGTGTGCCTATGCTATGTTATCTAAGACCAGCTGCTTCTCCCCATGAGGGACATGGGTGCAACACCAGGAGTACAATTGCAATTAACCATACATTGATCTATGTTGCACTTGAAGATAGTCTGGAAAGGCCTTTCCTTTACATGAAATGGAAGCTTGCTCCAGAGAAAGGGTAGTGTCTGCCAGATGTATCTATCTTTCCAGCATTATGTTTTATGTCAGAGGCTAGGTTAACATCCTTGGAATGAGTGACCCTCATGCAGTTTGCTTTACTGTTCGGGGCCGAATTGGAAACTGACCTGTAGACCAGACACAGACTGGCCCTTAGTAGTCTGTATGAGACAGAATACAGTGATATGGCTTTCACTCTTTCCCTGTAGGACTTGTTTTTTTATACCCTGTATCTTCCTTGTGTGAAAACTCTGGGTTTGCTCCAACTGTTGCAGATGTGTAGTAAGGTATATGCATTGTACTCAATTAATGGTGTGATGAAAGCTGATTAAAATGGAATTATAATGTCCTTTGATCTAGATGCCATGCCCATACTTAGGAGAAGTGCCACATAGAAGGGATTTGTCAAAACTGTGTACACATGGTGGTCAAACTTCCTATTACTATCTACCTGAGTACCCAGATCACATAACACTGGGTCTGCTCATAGGAGTGTACTATCTATATTGTAATTAACTTTAGTATTTGCTTTCCAAAAGGAAACAGTTATGCTTTATTGTACATTTTGTGTGTCTCTATGGTTGCAGCAGCAATATTTTATGTGCTTATTACTTTGTGCAGTATATTAATAGTGTTAGTGGATTCAAGGATTACCCGCAATTTGCAACCATCCACAAAGTTGGTCAGAGAAAGCCTATCTATGTTTGCCGTGAATCCTGGGAATTAAATACCAAACAGGAAAGGGCCTACTACAGAACCCTGTGTTACTGTCCTGGTCCCCGGCCACTTGCTAATGTAAATTCACACACTTTGATGGTATGCGTCTTGTTGCTGAGCCATTCATTTTGTAACCCACTTGGTGACATATGGGTTTATGCCTAGTTGTGACATTTTCTCTGTAATACCTGAGTGTGTAATTATGTAAAATGCCTTGGCCAGGTCAATTTAGGTGGGTTCCACAGACTTTCCCTCAGTCATGGCCTTACTGACCCTCTCAAAGAAGTCAACAAAATTTAAAAGACTTGATCTAGCCTTAACAGATCAAAAATGGGTTTGGTACACATTCTGGAGATTACCTATGTTCTTGTTGATAAGGTGCATGATGATTCTTTCTATTGCCTTACAAATGAGGTTAGTCAGGCTTTTGGTCTATAATCCCCAGTATCAGATGATTGCCCAACCTTGTTCAAACAGATGACTGTTGCTGACCATTATTCTGCCAAAACATAGCATGTCTGCAGGCTGTGGTTAAGTAGGACCCAACTGTGTCCCCTAAGTCAGGTTTTAAGTTATTGAAATGGCAACCTGGGATGTTGACAAGGCCCACTGATGCCATGTTTTTAGCCTTAGCAAGCACACAGATAAGATGCCCTCTTGAGAATATAGGTTGAGTAATGTTTGCATGTATACCTTGTGGTGACAACCATTAGGTATAGGGGTGAAGTTTGATCAAAATATGTCAGCTAGTAGGTTGTCTCTTGCCTCTAGTTGAGTATGTGTGGTACCATCTTCAACCATCTTTACACACATCTATATATTTCCCTTAAGATTTCATAATTATTTAAATTATGATTTGAGACACATCCAATTACAACCTTGTTTGTGTATCACATGGAACACAGTGGGACTGTTAACAGTTATACATCTCTACCTATTCTGCATCATTACATCAATTTCACATAATATGCCTATAAATTTATCATTGTAAAGGTGTCTGCAAAGTCACTGATACCATATATGGATATATTACAAATGGGATGGATGTGTTTCACTCTGGACAGTTAATGACACAAATGCAGACAGTCACACAATGCTGGCTTTGCCTCCACTCCCTGATGTCCTGGGTTTTAATCCTTTTGCAACTACCACCTTCATATATATCTGCCCCTTGATATATCTGACTTCTCAGTATTATCATACTATGTAATATTTCACATTCCAAAATCATTTTTGCACAGGTGTCAGGATCATATTGTTAGATGCCACCTCATGAACCAGACATTGAAAGCATGCACCCAGCAGCTAACACTCATGTTCAACTATGTCTCAAGAATTGAATATGTATAACTGAGCTCTTGGCCTGCTTCATTTTTTGAATGTCTAAAAGGTGTAACCAATCAGGTTTCCAGGTCATATTCAGTATCACCAGTTAGATAACCCTGGGGAAATCATTCCTTAAAAAAACATGGATACAGAATACCCCTGTGTAATATGTGGGAGCCATGCAAAGTGCCTTGGTGGCCTGCACACACATAATAGTTGATATATCATGCATTACAAACCACCTGCCAACTGATGGAATAATACGCTTTGCAGCTCTTTTACTGCATCAAAGGTCCCATGGTGTGGCCTTCATTTCAATGTGGGTGCACTCAGAGGCTCACAGAATGTCAGGAAAATAAGCTTCTTTATAGAAGTCTCACATGGTATTCCCCCTTTCCTTTGTTGCATATAGGATCATAGGAAGTTACTAGGCTAATGGCTCTAGAGACTTACAAGCCTAGCCAAGTTCTACCTTTATTTCCATGATCAGCACCTATTGCCCCTGTCCAAGAGGGACACAGGTGAAACTCCGGGGGTGAATTTACAGTTACCCATCCAGTCGGCCAGATTGTGTTTGAAGAGGGCCAATGAGGTGCTCTGTTTGCCATGAAGTGGGAGTCTGTTCCAAAGGTGTGGTAGCCTCTGGGAGACAAATCTGTCCTTCCAGCAGGTTCTATTAATATCACATACCAGGTTAAGGTCTTTAGAGTGAGTAACCTATGTACCATTTGACTTATGTAGATGTAGCATTTCCAATAAAGCACGGTTAGAGATTGCCTTGTATGCAAGGCAGAGATCACCTCTGAGTAGTCTGTAAGAAACAGAATAAAGTGACAGTGATTTCAGATGATCCATATAGGACAGATGTTGAAGACCTTGAATTTTACTTCTGAGGAACCTTTGTGGTATCTCCAGTTGCTGCAGGTGCTTGGAAAGGTGCATACCACAAGGGGCATTGTACTCAATTATTGGCCTGATGAGGGAAGAGCACAGGGAGTTTATAACTTCTTGTTTTCTGGATTCAATACCTTTACCTATAAGATGAGAAATACAGATGCTCTTCTTACCACTCTGTGGACATGGTGATCAAAGGTAAGGTTGCTGTCAACCTGTGTGTCCAGGTCTCTCACTACTGAGTGCATAATTAAGGTGTTGCTATTGATATGGTAGTTAGAAAAAACATCGACCCTACTGAAAGGGATGATAATACTTTTTTTTTGCATTGAGTTTAAGGCCATGACTTTTGCACCGATCATTTGTTTGTGTATGCCCCTCTTCTAAGATGTTGACATAATTTGGAGATTCTATGAACACTCCCAGTTTGCAGTCATCAGTAAACTTTGTCAGTCACAGACCTTTAGTTCTTGCTTGTTCTTCACAGAAAAAGATTCCAAACAGTAGAGGTGCCAGGACTGATCCCTGTGAAACACCATTGGTTACAGGTCTGCTATTGGAGGTGGATTCCCCTATTTTGACTATCTAGGTTCTATCAGTGAGCAATTTACTGACCCATCTAATGATATAAGAGTTGATGCCTGGCTGGGTGAGTTTGTCAATGATGCCTGAGTGGTGGATGGTGTAAAATGCCTTGGCTAAGTCTAGATAGGCTGTAAGCATACATTTCCCCTCGTCCAGGGCCTTAAAAAATATCTCGAAAAAGTCCACCAGGTTTAACAGGCATGATCTCCCATTGACAAATCAAAACTTAGTAGGGTCAAGTGTTTGGAGATTACCTATATCTGTGTTGATAAGGTCCATGGAAACAACATATGTTCCACAACATGCCATAGCATTAGATCAAGGATCTGAAGAAATATTAAATCAAAGGTCAAATCAGCACTGCTGAAAGGATTGTTGATAGGTAGCACAGGGAGATGCTATTACACCAACAGAAACAGCTTGATTAAAAGCACTGTAACTCCACAAGCAAAAATGTTGAGTGGTTATATAGGTGTTGAATTCCTTTAAAAATTGTAAAAATCTGGTGTAATTTGCCCTTGAGAAAGCACTCATTTGGGTAAAAATCAATCTGCTTGTAATCAATATTTTCTTTATTTCTTGAAACTAAAACTACCCAACAATTTTGTAATAGGAAAAACATTTCACTAACATAATCAATTGTGTCAGAAATTATAACTCTCCCACCACCCTTGACAGGTTGTATTATTCTTAATTATTTTTTATTTTATTGCAATGAATCCAATAATATACTTCCCCTAAAGTTAGATTATAGTCGCTCAAATTGACATGATGACAGGAAAAAAGAGGTAGAAGTCCTTCACACAAGCACTAGAAAAACTTGAAATAATGGACTCATTAATAGGATAAAGTGCTCTTTCTTTTGGAAGTATTCTGTGGAACTAAATGGTCATGACTAGAATTAGAACCTTGGAATTGTATGGCTAAGTTACTTTTTCTAACAAATAATATGAATTCAATCAACATGTCAACCACATCAAATCTTTTATCAGGCACAACAGTGAACCCTTTTTCAAATAAGGAAAGGTATTCATTAGTAAAACTGAGACTACTATAATTAGATATCTTGACATTATTTTCAGATAATAAAATGTCTCCATATCCATATTGTACTGGACTTCCTGTGCCTGTGTGGGACTCTAATTCCTCCCTCTTCCCCTCCTACCTTTTCCCCCCTTCATTACCACTGTTCCCTATACCCTGTCTTGGTCGATGTGGACTGTAGTATGAACAAAACAGTGTGAGTTCATCATTGCTTACTTGAGCAGAGCAATGTGCAACTCTGTCCAATCTGCGAAGGGGCAGAAATACTAAAGGTTCATCCAAATTAAGATCTACTTTGTGATCAATATCATGTTCTAATATTTTTGTGGGTGGCACTTGAATATCATCATTAAAAACATTTTCATTAGTAAAATGATTACTCCAAGCAATGCCCTCTTTAGTGGCTAGGCAGTATTAGTCTCATACTGTTTTGTAACCCTAATCAATTTTTTGTAATTTTTTTTCTTAATTAATGTGGCAATGTTGATCTATTTTGATGAAAACTTGATCATAAGCTTCTTTGTATATGGGAAATGGGAAATCATCCTTGATCTTTGCATTTAACACTTTAATTTCTATAGTGAGATTATTGGAAAGTCTTTCATTATGTTTCACTCTTACCTTCACCAACTCTACTCCCTGTTTAGCAAATAAATGAAGCAAGTTTCCATAACAGCCCAAGTCTGGTTCAATACCATTCAGCAATTTAGAATAGCATAAACCCTTCAGATCCCCTTTGCTCTTAATGCATTCCCAAAAGGAAGCATTGTCCAGACTACGCAGCTTCGTGAGTTTCTTTACAAAATGACTGAGAGTGGTAATCAAATTGCCAAAAGTTTGATTACACTGATTGTCCCTTTTCCAGTGATAAAGTGAAAGTCTTCTTAAGCGGTAAATCAACATTGTGGCTATTATATTTATTTGTTTTACATTTGCTGACCAGGATAGTCCGACTGGATACATGTCCATTTTCAGCAGATGCCTGGGGAGAGCAGCTCCACATAGTAACACACAAAGTAACACCAATTTATAAGAACCAGTTTTAGGTACTCATCAGTTCTGTAATAACAGTATTAATAAGTTTGTTGGAAGACGATACTAATACAATGTTGGGAATTAATGACTGTATCCCCATTGTACCAGCATTAACACAAAGGTCTGCTAAATTGTGATGAACTCCCTTTATAATATTTTGGTATTATGCATTTGACATTTATTTTAATATTTATTAGCCACAAAATATTGAGTCCTATTCTTACCTGGGTAATTTTAAACAAATATATACTCTTTATTAATTTCATATTTATGGTTTTATGGTTTCACAATTTTACATGTTTTTTTTTCAATGTTCTGTGTATATTCTGTATACAGTATTTTTCATGATACATCAATGGCTTGGTTTTAAACTGATGTGATCACTTTAAATGGTTACTAACTTAATATGAACTTTATATAACTAATGTTTTACTGGTTATGTCCTATCACATGGTTTACTAAGTAGATTTTAAACTATTAAACTCCATTGTGTTCCCTATGGTCTGATGTAAGTGAATTACTATGGTTTTAATAAAGCAGATTCTTTTGTTGTGATAATGCCTCCCTGCTATTTATCAGTGATCTTTTCAGCTATACCAATTTGACTTTTGGTTTTGTGTTCCATTTCAGCACTGATACCCACCAAGTAATATAGCTGAACTGATGAAATATTCTCAATGTAGATGCAGAGATATCCCCACTGTGTCCCCTGTAGGTCACTGAAATGTCATCAAAGCTAGTATATGCAAAGCCACGCATATGCTTCTATCTACTAGTATAGGCATTCCTTGACTCCCACTGGCATGCAGGTGAGGTGAACACATCTGCTGTGTTTCCCTTTTCATTCTGTACCAGTTCACAATGTAAGCATCTTGGAGTGCATGGTAAGTTAAGCAGAGTCAGATGACAGGGTGCCTTCTGGGCTGATGATGTGCACTATTTTGGCTCATGTCTGCTACGGCAGCATGTTGGAAAACACACTTTCTAATGTAGCTGCAACCACTAACATTTTTTGCAATTACCACAGCATGAGCTCCTGGAATCCATCACATTCAGTTCTACGACTTTAAAGATCTGAGGCACTTTGTTAATACATTTCTGAATCACACTACCATCTTGATTTACCTTCTTTGCATATACTGGGCTGCTCATTTTAATAAGTTTCCTGATTACCATGTCATCCTGTGGACATTAGCATATGCTGCACTCAGCTTTACTGCTTCTCTGTTACCAGTAGATGTATGTGTGTTTCTGAATCAGACGCGCCATTCCCATGGTTGTTATTCATGCAAAATCACTTATCATAATATAACAAAGTTTTCCAAATCTTGGCCTATGTGTTCCCTTGCACCTAGTGTGTAATGCTGGCATGCTAATTTCTGACACCCTCATATATTGTAATTGCCCTAACTGCAAATTTTGCTGAAGATGAGTGAGGTTACCCATTTCATAGTTTCTCTCCCTCATCCAAAACATTGTGCAACCATTTTACGCTGCATTCTATGAAAATTTTACTTCAGTCTTGCTGAATTTATTCATAAAACTCCTTAAAGCATTATCACATAGTACACCAGGTATCTTTACTTGATACATTTTTACTTACAATATGTCCATAGTCCTCCCTTCAAGCACACTCTGGACACTTTAAC
>NC_056725.1:396160336-396192836 GCF_019279795.1 Protopterus annectens | reverse complement strand
AGATGCAAAGAAAGAAAGCTATTAAAGGACAAAAACAGTATTTTTTTTTCTCTTGGACAATATAAATTAGAAAGGCAGGACAGTGTGTATATATACCAACATACTCAGCTGTAATATTTTTTAGCCTCAGTTTTTTCTCATTGATTACATTCTTTTATAACACAATATTGACAAAAGAACTTATTACCCAACACAAGGAATTGTGCAGTCTTGCACACGTATCAATCATCTGCTTAGTCGACCAAATGATTAAATTGATATATCAACTAAAAGTATATTCAACATGTTTTGTCTTATATATATATATATATATATGTATGTATATATATATATATATATATATATATATATATATATATATATATATATATATATATATACATAGACATATAAAATTATGCATATAATTATATATTCAATTATCAAAATGAAAACACATTCAATATCACAAAACTCAAATCATCTAAAACTAAAATGATAGCAAAAGGAAACATACCATTTCCATTTGCAATCAGATCATCAGACCCCAAAACATATTCTGACTAAAGTTGTCTGAATAATGATACTGCTACAGAAATGATTCTTGAAAGTTAATGTGCAGAGTTAGTGTTAGAGGCAGCGTTAGTGTCAGGGTCTTCAGGTATTAGTGAGGTATGCAGACATCACCTCCTTACTAATACTTGTTAACCCTAACCAAACACTAAACCCACACATTTTCTTTCAAAAATACTTTCCATAACACTACCACTAATCTAGGCAGATAAGACAAACATGCAATCACACAGCAAAGTGCATATACTACATTACAGATATGCCCTCACTAAACTCTACCCTAACCTTAACCCACCTTCACTCACACAGACACTCCCACCCCCAGTGTTGAAACTTTCATTATATTAGAAGGCTTAAACTTTTTATGAGTGAAACACTCAATTATAAATCAGAGTCACTCACCCTATTGCTGAACAGCCAATTCTGTGGAGTTAATGACACACATATATATATATACATGCATGCATGCATACATTCATACACACACACACACACACACACACACACACACACACACACACACACACATATATATATATATATATATATATAGAGAGAGAGAGAGAGAGAGAGATGTATATAGTATCAAAAAATAAGGTTGAATGAAACCAAAAGGTATACAATGAAAAAAAAAATCACTATGCAGACCAAAACTAAAGAAGACAAAAATATCCAGATCATAGCCTCATAGGAGGTTAGTAGGCTAATGACCCTAGGCCCTTTCCCTAATTGACCGTTGTTAGATGGTTCCCCTAACTGACCATTATTAGATGGTTTAATTGTTTGCAGAGCTAATCTAGGATCAGTACCGGGCACCATGAATTTAAACAATTTTAATACAGACTACAACAGGAAATTCCCACACAGAGCCTTATTCCAGCAATCCCCAACTCAGATTGGTCCTCGCTACAAACTTCTGCCACAAGGGTGCAGGAAGGTCTTCTTAATGTAAGATGGCTGGTTTCAGTACTCAAGTGATACTAACAGTCTAGATTCAGTAAGTCTGAATCTAGCCTAAGTTGTTTAAGGCAGAAGAAGCAAATATGCAAAGTGCAGAATGAAGCACTTACAGCAGAAAAAAACAGTAAAAATGAAGCAGGAGTTAAGTAAAATACAGTTCACAAAGTGCAATACAGGCTTAAATTATACTTATTTAAGAAAATTTCAGTGGATACCTTGGCAGTCTGTTCAGATGCACTCCAGACCTCTGGCTAAAACTCCAAACTCTGAGCAGCTCTGGTAACTAAGAACAATCCCATACAAATGCGAGGCTTAAATACATGTGAATTTAAACAGTTTTAACACAAACTACCAATAGGAAATCCCCACACAGAGCCTTATTCCATCAATCTCCAATTCAGATTAGTCCTCAGCTACACACTTCTGCCACAAGGGTGCAGGCAATGTAAGATGGCTGGTTTTTGTGCTCAAGTGATACCAAACAATCTAGATTCTGCATGTCTGAATCTAGCCTATGCTATTTAAGGCAGAAGTAGCGATGATACAAAGTGCTGAATGAAGCAGTCACAGCAGCAAAGGCAGTTTGTTACATGCCTCACCAGCAGTGACCTCATCAGTGTGAAACAGGTGAAAAACTGGTAGTTGATTTTTATTAGGTGATTTGGAATTCAATAAGTGCATTTTGTGGGCCTCTCGGAATCTGTCTAGAGGTGATATGGTCTTTGAAAATATGGATGCACCACCACAGTTGCCATTACATCTGAAAGCATTGTATGCACTAAGCCCAGGTATGGAGGAAGGGTTTCTGGGCAATCAAACTAGGTTTCTGTAATTTCACATATATGATTGCCTCCCAAATGTAGGAGTAACTCAGGTTTGCTGCTTGTTGTTCAGACTTCTGGCATTGAGCAGACCCATCATAATTTGATCTTTTTTTGATATTAAAACATCAGCTACTTTGGAATGTTAATTATCTGGCCATTGCCTAAAAAAAGCACTATTGAGGAGGCAGGAAAGTCTTTATCCAGTATGTGAAGCCTTTAAATGAGAGGTGCTGAGAATCCTTTGCAAAGCAGTTAGGATTATCAAGCATCTTTTTCCCATGCTGGCACATACTAGTTAGTCCCTCTTAGAATTACACCAGTTATTTTAGCCAATTGTTGAAGCCAATTATCTTTTCTTTGTACCTAGGCATTACTCATGGAGAAAGAAAAATTCCACTCAGTAACAAGGCATTTTCTGCAATTGTGACATGCTTAGAGAGCTCATCCATGTCTCTTTGAATCTCAGTTAGGCTTTTTTGCCCCAGGTCATTCACTCGCACTTACATGTCATAGTTATACTTGTTAGGTGCAGTGGTCCTAGGGACCCTTGAGAGTTCTACAATCCTAGCCCCTGAAAGACAACTCAGTATTACACTTTCTTTGTCCAGCCTAGAGACTGTGGAATCTGTGTGTCTCACTATTAAGTTGTGAATTACTGAAACATTTTTTATTTGTGGAGTGTACTGGAATTAAGACCCTTTGACTCATGGTGACATAGTTTTAAAGGTGAGATATGTGCTCTAATATTTGATTTTGATTTTTTTCTGAGACTTAATCCTTACGGATCCAGAAGGCATTGCAAAGGGATTTTTTACACCAGCATATGACGGGTTATGTGTATAGCATGTGGTGTGTGAGTGCAATGCTCTCAGTCTGTGTATTATTGTGAGACTGAAGCATTGATGTCTCTTAAATATGTGGAACTCTCCCAGCTATTTGTGTTTAGTGACAGTTTATTATCTGTAAGTATAAGGCAGTTGCTACACTACTTTATGATAACTAATGAAGCTGGAAACAGAGGGGAAACAAGTAGGCTGACCTTTCATATTGTCCGTTGTGAATTAAAACTTGATTGATTTACAGAGAGTTGCAGAATTTTACATAAGACAAAGATTTAGTCTGTAGAGACATAGTAGTTACATATATCGTCATGAGGATTTCTACCTGTGCCCCTCTGAAAAAAAGATCTGTCTAATAGACACATCCAGGTGTCAAAGTTAATAATAATAATAATAATAATAATAATAATAATAATAATAATAATAATAATAAGTATTTTACTTGTAAGTTGCATCCAGAAAAAAATTCCCTTTGGAATTATCCACATGCCTACTCAAGTAAGTCATTTTTTTTTACTGAAAATGTTTCTTTCATCTGAAATTATGTATCATGACAAACACTGTTATTTAAGTTGCTGAACACAGAAGGTCTTAAAATATTTCCTTGTTGTCCCATGTTTTGTCTGTTACATACTAGAGGTAGAATCACGTCAGGGAATTTAATGTAGATGGTGGAATATGGAACATTTAACATGAACTGTCATTTGGAAATCTCCACAGCGAGGTCCACAGTTCAGCAAACACCATGCTTCAGTACAAGCAATTGGAGATGCAGAAGCTACAAACACTAAGGATAAATTCTTGATTAAAGTCAGTGTGTGTTGCAATAGGAGCTGAATTGAAAGTGAATAAATATAAACAAGAGACTGCTATATACACCTCAGGTAGAAATTGTAATGGAACGACATGAAAATTATTTTGGCAGTTATACATGCCATGAATACAAAAATACGACTCATTTATAAGGTCAATGCATACATAACTTTGTGAGTAATGAAGTAAATCATTTCACATTGACATTTTCTGTAAACCTGCAGAGCAGAGAATGACAACTTGCAAAACTTCATGAAGTTCTGAACATTGCTAACAGCATGTAGCATTTCTGAGTTAATATAACCTGTTGTGCTTTTTGAATGCAGTTATTGTATATGACCAAAGAAAGTACTTTGACCACAGTGCTAGAATCATTTGAGATTCTGCGGTCATTCTAAGGGGGATGATATGTGCAGGTAACTGTAAACTCAACCAATGCATTATGGCAGAGGAAGAGCATGTCACTGAATATGATCTTAACTATAACATTACCTAGAACTTATCAGAGATAAGAAAATCAGAAGGCTGTATAATAATGCAGTAGGCCAGCAAAGGGAGTTTTAATCAGGTTTGGTCAAGCATCTTTATAGTAATCAAAATCAGTACAGAAAGTGAAGAAACAGTATAATTATTGTGCACAGGAGAAAAAAAAAACATTTACTGTTGTACTTATCTTAGATACATTTAGCTATGGAACAATCTTTATGCAACTTTCAATACAGCATTCATCTGAAGTGATAAATGATTTCTCAATTTGTGACACTGTTCTGATGTTACAAAGAGGAAGAAATGGAATGGTCATTTAATTCTGTTGTGAAACAAGGGAAATTTTGCTAACAACTTGGTTGTTATGAGTGAAAATATTTCAACAGTAACCAAAGCCACAAATAAACTCTCACCGATCATCTTATAATGCCACCAAACAAAAAATCCAGTGCCGTTGCATTTGCTTTTGTAGGTATAACATAGTCCCCTCCAAGTTTTCCCTTACAGTCAGTAAATTGTTTGTTTCCTAACTCTACCTTGTTATTTTCTACTGTCGTTTTCTTCACTGAGCAGTCACACATTTTCCTATTATTTCACAGTCATTAATAACTGACAGGCAGGGTTCTATGCTCATTGGATAAGTACTGCCTTCTAGTAAACTGAAGGGAAATATGTTCATTTTTTTTCTGGGAAAAATACCAGTAAATCAAATATTTGACCTATTTGAAAACTGAAAAAAGCACAGGATTTTCATAGAATTTGGCATTTCTGGTCAGAGAACTACTTCATCAAAAGCTGTATTTCTGTTCGTACTTATTATTTGTAAAACCTGCATTATTGAGTATTATGTGCCGAGAGTCTATTTTAATTCTTATATCCTGACGCAGATGAAATTTATAATGAAACCATTGTAATGATCGGAAATTACATTTAAAAATCATGAGTATATTTCCCAGATTTCATCTCATACTAACGGAATTTCTTTTTTTGAAATCTGAAAATCAAGTGTGCGTGAAAATATCAGAGAAATGCGATTTCTCTGTGAAGCTTTTCATACTTTGCAGTGGAATCTGAACAAATCACTATCATATTTTTATTGAAGACTACATCCACTGTGGCTGTTGTGTTTTTCCACATGTCAAAATAAAAGGTTGGTCACCTGCTTAAGGTTCAGCTGCTTATAGCTCATTTGCTTCGAACTAAATGTTCTTCTTTATATTCTAATGAGAGACACTTGAATACAGGGATTATCTGTAAATATAATGTTCTCCAAAATTATTTCACATTGAAAGCAGCTATAGAATATGGCTATGGGGTCAGAAATGCATGACTTGTGGTTCACGAGTGCTGCGTCCCTACAAAAAAACTCTTTTTTTTATAACTCACTACCAATTGGAAGTATACATTACCTTTAGTGAGCAAAAGTGATATACTGAAACATAAGTAGATTGTGTTCTTATTAATGAATTAAATCCTCAAAATCCAGGTTATTTATTACCCAATATGGAATTATTCATGTGTTACCACTAGTGCTGGCTTTAGTTCAACTATTGTCCAGGGCAAAAGGGTTCCAGGGTGCCACCCCACTGCCCATGACCACAAACACAAATGACACAATGTCTCCCTATCCTGGTCTACCTACACCATCCAGATTTATTTTTATTCTTTTTCATGTTTTTTTTCTTATGTTTCATTTTTTTAAGTACGCAAGACTGGTGTTTAATAACTGTACATGAAACAACTGCATTAAGATGAGGTCTGGAGATGGGAACTGCAAGAAGCCATGGGTGTTTGTTTTTACATGCTTTCCAAGATGCGTTTTTCATTTTTTGTTGTTGCTGTTAATTAAACAATATTTTATATTTAGTAGTGACCTGAACAAAACTAATGTTTAACTGAAGAAATGTAGTCTTCCTTTTCAGCATTGATTTGCCTTCAGTCCTTTTAACACATTTTAACTGATGAAGACTGCACTGTGATGGTTGGGGAGTAAATACATACATTAAGCCAAGGGTCTAGGGGCTGCTATGCACCAGAAGCCATGAGGTTCTAAATGATCTGATGTGCATTTTACATTTTTTAAACACATTTTTCATCCAATGATGGCTTGAACAAAAGCATGATTAAGGGAAAAAATTCAGTATTGTTCTTCATCTTTGGTTTTCCCTGAATCCTTTCAACACACTATAACTGACCAGCTCTCACTGTAATAACCCTGAATCCTTTCAACACACCATAACTGATCAGTACTCACTGTAATAATCTTGAATCCTTTCAACACACTCTGATCAAGGCTACACTGTAACAACTAAATTAAGCTGGGAATCTAGGTGTCACTAGCCTCTAGAAGACACAGGGTTATAGATGCTCAGAAGTACTTTTTATAGTTTTTTCCCCAATCTTTTATTCAGTGATAGCCTAAACAAAAATAAAATATAAGGAAAAAGGTTCAATCATATTTTTTATTTCAAGGAAAAAATGAATTGTATCCAAGGCTTAATGCTCAAAGTTAACCAAGTAGTAGTATGCAATAAATAAAGAAGACAAGTGCTTGTCAGGATAAGGAAATATTTGCATTCCTACATCACCTTAAAAATGTTAGTTACTTTCTTTGTATCCCCATCACAAGTTAAATTGGGGTGGAAATTAAGGGTCAAATGAACGTAATGATATATTTCAAGTCACTGCTGTCATATGTATATACAGCATGCCTCCTCACCCCTACCCACAAAAGACAGATGCCTTTTAAGTACTCCTCTTTTGTCATACTTGGTCAAAACTGAAAAAAATGATAGAACATATTTGCTGTCAGACATATCTAAACAAAATGCTTCTTTATCCTCCCACAAAGACAGCCCTCCTGTATATGCAAGAGATGATTGATTGTGATGAAAATGAAAAAAAAATACAGTAATGTACTTTTAGACAGTACACTGCTCCTGTACAAGCTTTTCACATCTCTGAAGTATGTGAAGAAAGTTAGCAAAATAATAACCACACTGTCCCCAAACCAACTCAAGATAGTGACATCTGACATTTGGGAGGAAAGTTAAAGGAATAATGACATTATACCCAGCTCCAGACACAAGCTACAATGACCTTCAATGTACACCTCTTATCATGAATAGGTTTAGTTTAGGTGGAGCCTCTATTTTTTTTTGAGTCTTTGTTATGCTAGAGATCAAAGGGAGGTTTGTGTCTGGGAGGGCATTAAGTAGCTGCTCCTTAACATCTTCTAGACGGGGTTGAATTATTAGCCATGCATGCTCTTTGATGACAGATCCCATGGCTGCTGCCATAGATGCAACATTCATAGGTACATACCTGCACTTTATAATGTATTTGCTTACTTCTCTGTACTGTATTAGTCAACCTTGAAATATTAACATTCAAGGATTTAACTTCAATTTTGGAAGCTAACTGCTGTTTTATATCAGAATATTACTTGGCATTTTGCCTTGCGTATCTGGCATTTGATAACCCTAAGGGTGAGGATGGCTGAAATGTAGACTTTTCCCCATATTTTTCAAGTATCCTACTTACAATGTTTTTTTGGGAGGGAGTTGGGGCACTGGGTTAATCTATAGGCATAACATCATGAGGTACTTGGGTAGGGATCTGCCTTCACATCCTTATAAAGATACTTGGAAGTCTGCTGGACTCTGTGAAATCTGGTGACTAGAGGTTATAGCTTCAGCTCCAGTGATATCTGAGATAGCATTTTAATAAGTGAAACCTTGAATCTTTAATCTGGGATTAATAAACCAATCAATGTGTTTATAGACCACCTTTTCTCTGTTTTACTTGTTTAATTGATGTCTTTTTTTATCTGGGTTAACTAGAATTGTTTCTGGCTTGCCCAGCACTTAAGATGCCAGCCAAAAAAATGATATTCAAAGGCATGAAAACATGAGTACATCAGTGGGTTTAGGCTTGTCCCAGTATATGCCTTTCTTTTCTATGATACATCTGTTTGGATTCCGACATAAAGTGTTTCTATGTGAGACTGAAGGTCTCCCCAAAGAAGACACCCTCTGGAGTCAAACCAGGTGAAACTGATTCTTCATTCTCTAAGGCATATCCAAAGGGTAAAGAAAATGATGAGGTGTATGCTGAGTCCTCTTCAACCACTAATGAAGTGTCCAGTCCTTTAAACAATAATAGTTTTCCTTTTCTCTTTTTATGGGTTCGATACCAGAAATGGAGGAATGACTATAGGTCTATTGCAAGTTTTTCCTCATGGTAAAAAAGCTACTCTGCTACATCCTTTAAGTCTTATGTAGCAAGGCCTGCTTGAGGTATTAAAGTCATTTGATCTAAAAGGCCACCAACAAAGTAACCATATACTGGTCATACAGTCATGCTTCTGGGGAACATGAACAGAATGCCATCACCATTTTAAACAAATGAGTCTTTTTGAAATGTAGAGAATACAATCTGCTGATCTATTCCTGAGATGAGTATTAAGCACAATAATGGTCAGAAAAGTCATTTTTTTGTCATGCAGAGACCCATTTTTCAGTGTGGGCATTGAAATCTGTCATGTTAGCAAAGGTGGCATTCATCCATCCATATACAACACATTTTCATCATTATAGAAGGTCAGCAAGGACATGTTGGAAGCTGCTGTATGACTCCATGGGGGTCAGGTAAAGTTTGTTAGGTAAAACATACACCAGATCTAGAGTCTGGGGACCTCTTCAATAGAGATAGAAAACTTGACCATGTCCAGAACTATAGCAGGGGAATTTGGCACACTGGACAACACACCAATTTGGTATTCATTTCAAAGACTGAAAACAAAAACGTTGACAGCTTACAAGCTATCGTGAAGTTGACACAACTGCAATCACTTATTAGACAGCTTGTAAACTGTCTAACCCTAAAATGTTTTACACTGTCCTTAAAAATATAACAAAAGGTTAGCAGTTAGATAGTTTACAGAATATATGATAAATCATCTTGATTACTGTTCACTAATAAAAACTTGTATGCTGCAAACTTTTTTTAAGTTTCAACATCCCTTCAAGTTGGCATTTGGGCAGGTATCCTATTCTGTCAACCATCCTGTGGCACTTGTCCTATCTAACACCATGGAAGTGATCTTTTATGACACAGCTGTGCCTTATTCTTTGGGGTGATTCTCCTTTCTCTGAGCTTTTTTTTTTCTAGAAGGAAATTACTCTTTTACATTAATGGATAGCTGATCCAAATTTTAGACCTTTATAAAGGTTTCCAGGTTTTTCTTTTCTAGCCATTCAAGAAAGGATGTGTTTTTGCTTTTATAGATTTTCCAAGTAAATCCCATACAATGTGCAGTCTACTATGAGGTAGAACCTTCCTACACAAATAATAGACTTAGAAAGTAAATTGTTATGTGGAAGCTATACAAAGCATGGCCCAGTAAACATAAGTTTATAAAGAAATTGCTCACCAAAAAAAAAAAAAAAAAACACAATAAAACAGCAATAACAAACATAGTGAGGCACTTTTTTTTGTAGAATCACATAGATATGCTCTCTGACTGAGTATTCATGAAATTTCTTACCAAAATGCAGTAGATACATGAGGCACAAAAGAAATGAAGATTTATGCATACATATGTACACACATACATAAAATCATTATAGGAAGTAATGTCCTTTTAGCCTGCAGATATAGCATAAATGTCATCAACATGATACGTGTCCATTTTCTCTTAAAAATATTTAAACAATTTCTTGCTTTAATATAATGTGTTAGTCTATTCTGGGCATCATTCACTCTCTCAAAGAACTAATTATTAAATCTGTCATTTCTATATTCTTCTACTCATAACTTAATAAACTCCTTCCTATACAACATTGAAGTACTTGTGACCTTTGGAGGTGGTCATACATATTAATTCATTTAGTTTCACAGACTTTGCTTTTCAAAACTTTTTCCATGTAGGTATATTAATATTTTCACCCAATATTAATGGATTTACAAATCTAATAAATAGAAAAAAACTCCTGTCACACAAGAAAATTAAATAAGTTATACAGTCCCTCTTTCAGTAGACAATAATTTGTTGAATGCATCTTAAAGTTAAGAAGGTTTGTGTATTTGTTGGTGGGATTCTTCTTTTCAGTCACCAGGAAAACGGAAATGGTCCAAGTTGTTAGTATCACAGTCAGCAGGTGTATATGTTTTGGAAGTAAGGCATGACACTGCTAGCAGGATTGCTGTCTTCAAAGGTTACTTAAATGGTGGGGCTTACTTTATTAGCTTGATATTGGCTGAATTTAATTGATTTTACTTGTTTCAGTAATAAAGTCTCACTGTTTTTTTTTTTCAGAGTCAAAAGAGAGCAATATGCTTAGATGTTTAATTATTGCATGATAGAAATATATTATATTTTCTACATACTTGCTTACAATTCGTGGTAGTATGCTTCCTCTCCTTGCATTGTCCACATTTTCTTTTCTTAAAACATTGCAACAAATGCGTTGCTTCTCCACAAAGGAGAAAAAAACTTTGGATTGCCGCCATTATCTAACAGTGTTCCTTTTCAACGTATCATTATTCTATTTGGTACGTGTTGCATTTTTCCTTAACTCACATTCATTATTATGCATTGTTCCCACTCTCCTGTCCAAACCTTTACTTCATCATACACTTTCTTAATGTTATGCACTTTCCAATGAACAGATAAAAAAGTCTAGACTCATATTCTTCTACATCTGAAGTTCTGAACTCTACATTTTTGTATTGCCTGCTTAAATTCTTAACAGAAAGGGCTGAATTCATGAACGGCTAATCTCTGCACTGTTATTATGTGTGCTTTGCACTGTGATGCACATAAGATAGTGAGCTATTTTGTATTCATTAAATGGCTTTACATGTCATGTAGAGCTGCCAAACAAAGGTAAATAGCAGAGTATGTTAATGTAAGCATAAGCAGCTGAATTACCTGTTAATTAACTAACCCAAGATGGTGGAGACATTCAGGAAGCTATAAATGAATCATGTAGACATGGTGTACTCATCTGTTTGCCGTGAACTCCAAAACCTATTGGAATACAGCCATTATCACACTTAGAAAAAATGCAATGTTAGGGGCTGCTGCTGCTATCTTGCATGAGTATGTACAACAAGCTCAAATCTATGCTTCTGCTGCTGATAGACCTCATCCAAGGAGAAGAAGGGTGTTCGGTCCACATTTAGCATATCATGCTGGCCCCACCTCAGTACTCAAACCCGGGGAATATTGTATAAAACCTATACTAGTGAAACTAAAGTATGTGTAGCACTAAGGATATTAACTACTGGTATATTCCAAAGATGCTCAGAAGATTTACTAGGCATTTCACAGGTCTCAACCTCCAGAATACTACACCAATGTCTTAATGTTATGCTAGAATATGCAACGGAGTACACCTATAAGTTTTGGGTGCCATAGACTGCACTCACAAAGAAATAAAATCCCCACCTGGTGAACAGGGAAGGAGACACATCGGCAGGAAGGGATTCCACTCAATCAACTGCCAGGTTGTCTGCAATGCCTAAAGGATCATATTCATTTTCTGTGTAGGCAACCCAAGTAATTACCATGACTCATACATTTAGCTCACCTCACAGCTTTACACAAGGTTTGCTAGGGATAATGTTCCACAATGCCATCTACTAGGTAATATAAGTTATGCAAGATAAATGTGGTTCATGACACCCTTCAGAAATGCATACACGTCAATAAAAGAAGGAAACAATGCTCATGATCAAGCTAGAAACATCATAAAGCTTGTGTTTGGCATGCTGAAGTAACAGTTCCACTGTCTACACATATCAATGGGTGCCCTGCGGTATGAACCAGGCACCTGCACAGAATTCTCATAGTCTGTGCCATGCTGCACAATGTCATAATGAGGATACAGTTGCAACAGAGGCAGCAAGGATCAGGGCCGCAATTTCTGGACCACAAGTAGGGCCAGCACCAGCAGCACATACAGACATCGATTCTGAAGGAGAACCTCCAGCTGTAGATGGAACTAGCAGATGTAGGCATGCACAATATGCCCTTGCCCTGGCTAAGATGCAAAGGATTGCATGCACACTCACCACCTGAGACGCAAAGGTAAGCACATCCACTCACCAGCTAAGTGGCGAACAATAGCACACACCCTTAACAGTGAAGGAATATGCATAAAAACTTACACACATAGAAATATTAAACGTGATGCCATCCGATGTCCACAGACTTTACGTCTAGATATAATGTCTGTGCACAGATAGCATCAGACAGAGATGGCCCCAAAGCACATGATTCGTAACTGCATTAATGTCAAGGTAAGTGTGGAACCTGTATTATACGAACAAATGTGTAAGAAGATAAATGTAAATAATATACCTGCATTCTGTTAGTCATAAATGTCCTCAATGAAAACGT
The DNA here is from genome assembly GCF_019279795.1 of Protopterus annectens. Taxonomy (NCBI): domain Eukaryota; kingdom Metazoa; phylum Chordata; order Ceratodontiformes; family Protopteridae; genus Protopterus; species Protopterus annectens. The sequence continues at coordinate 396,179,955 of NC_056725.1, read as the reverse complement.
GTGTGACGTGGCCACCAATGGCAATCTTGGCTTATAGGAATGATAGCTGCAATATACAGCTATGCATTGTAATCAATAACTGGCATTAAGTCAGTCACTTACTCACTGTACAGAAAACAGTCGACAGGGCAAGTATAACAGTTTCACAAGCAGAGCAATAAGCTGGAATGCAATATCAGTGGCTTGAATGCAGGACTTACAACACTTACTGAGAAACAAGCCTTCTGAAAAGAGTAGTTAAAAAACATCCAAAATCCTGTTATGTAATTGATATATATAAAATCAACAATGTGAGAAAGACCCGCTTAGCTATCCACTCTGTGCATCAAACATATATGCAACCCTAAGTCAAACCCAAATGAACACATGGTACAACACAGTCATCATTATTTGCACAAGGTTTGGAGGGGGGCAATAGGCCAAGGCTGACAGCAAAGCAATGAGTCTGTGTGTGAATAACAAACACAGAACATTCAATAAAATAGGAAATTTCTCAGGAACACTAACAGGAGATCTATCCCAATCAACATTAAGGTTTTCCTAGCTTGCATGTGTGTGGGATGGTATGGTCAATTTTTATGAAATTTGTATGTGTATGTCTGCATAAAAAAATAACCAAGCTCTGTGTTATCACTACTTCCTGCCATGTCAGACAGGTGTGAGCCATGCATGGTAGAGTTGTCAGTTCAGTATCGTCACCCCTGCCATGCAAAATGTCTCTCCTCGGAGTTTCACTACCACTTCCATGTTCCTGGTTCAAAGTGGAGATGCTTCTTGAATGTGAGTAGGATCTGCTGGACAAGCTGTCTTCATGACTTCATCCAGGACCACATCCCTGTGGCCTACCATATCTGGGTGCGGATATCTCAATCACTGATGGAGTAGTGGAAGTAGTGCCACTACAGGAGTGGGATTTGGCATGACCACATTGGCCAGCATCAGTGGATGTTGTAGCTCAATGGACATATGAACGCTGCCCCCCCCCCCAGCAGACATTCCATCACAAAAACTGCCTGATCCAATGTGTCACTTATCCTACCCAATGAGTCACCTGCATGGCTGAGGCAGTCATGCATGTCAGAATGTACCACATTTAGAATTTGCACAGTCTCTTTCGAGGCCTTAGTGGAACATGACTGTGCCTCCATGACAGCGCTATTCATACATCTGGTGGCACATAATGATACACCAGCATCAGGATGAGGGTGTACAGTAGGCCTCCTCCAAGCATATCCAGTAACCCTCCTGTGTGTTGCCATGCCCTCACGATAGCTACAAGCAGACACACCTAGGTCTGCTAGTGGAATAACCATGCTACCTCAATCAACCATGTCACCCTCAACCTGTACTATATCTAAGGGGTTAGTAGAATGGGTATGATAGGTATACATAATGAATCTGAAATAAGGCCAGTGAATGTGTGGGCCACAACCTCAGTGTCAGACTCAACCTCTGCACCCTTTGACTGTGCATTTGTATCACCACCACCATCATCAGAGGCTACTGATACTCTGACATAAGATGGTACAAGTTCTACACTGCCACTGTCAGGGTTACCAGTGATAATAAGCAATAAACACAAGAAGGAGAGAAACAGTGAGTGGAAATGATCCAAAGTGTGTTCTAAGCACTCATGTTAAATAATTTCAGATGTTAAAGGAATACAATACTTTTACTTTCTCCTCAGATCTTCATCTAAGCAATGTTTATTACTAATTAAAGAAAGTGTGTACTCACCAGGTGCAGGTGGTCTTTCATATGGTAATTCTGATGTCCTTGGAAAACGGGATGGCAGTGGAAAGAAGGCTGATAAGCATCACAATGCAAACAACACAAGGACAAGAGAATAATGCCCTGCAGTCTTCCTCTAAAGAAAATGTTCAGAATCAGCCCGATCATTCACCCCATTGCAATCTCTTTTTGATATTTGTATCTTCTAAGGCACACATCTCTTTGTTTACAGATGTACAAGCAGTAACACATAAAGATGTCTAGAATTGCAGTAAATGCCTTATATCGTATACCTGGAATTTCTGCTTGGGACATACCTGTCCTGTTGTCCACATCAGCACCAGCCTAAAGAGTCTGTGTGAACCCTCTGCAGAGCTGTCTGGATTTCTGAGAGTAGACAGGAAATGGTAATTTTTCAGTGAGTGGCGGTTCTGTAGGAGGATCCCCCCTGTAGCTATCTATTCTCATGCTACCACTGCTGCCCTTTTGCATGCCACTGTAATATCAGTGGCATGGTGCTGCACCTGATTGTAGTTTCTGGCACTGCAGCCCACTTTGTTTATATCAGCAACCACCTGCTGCCATATGTGTTTTCTAGCAGTCATAACACCTATGCATGTGTCAAACAGGAAGGATCCATGGCAGAGTAAGGCTTAAATAATGACCTCTTTCTCTGCATCTCTGAATGGGAGCTTGTGTAGAACAAAAGATCTGGATGTCATACTCCTGCATGACATGAAACAGAAAAAAACACAAAACAGAAAACACATTTGTAGCACATACAGAAAATATTCTCTTCAAATAAAATCAGTGTAACCATCCTCAACACAAAATAACTGAACACACAATGCTCATTTTGGACCACACACAATCTAAGGGAGCACCCTTCCAAAAACATTGTAATACATTAGTATTGCATTCATTCTGTTAACATTTCTATAATGAGGCAACAGTTGTGAAACTGACAGCTAGAAGGTAGGGTTAGCAACAACTAAGGAAACAATTAAAACTAAACTACCCAGACAATTTAGGTTACCAGGGAACATCTGAAAAACCTTACACTTCCATTAGCTACACATGTGCAACCCCTTAAAACTGATAAACAGAATACACTTGTCCGCAGTAACTGTAGAAATAACAAGAGCAAAGGGTAACACAATACTATGATGTAACCATACAATTTATTGACTAACTTGGAAAGCACAGCAAGAACTGACATATGTGCAGTTTACCAGCAATGAATGAAAACATTTCATACATATCAAACTTCTTTTTTCTGTTGCATATTGAAATATATTCCAAATATGAATACGTAAGCAGTTTATGAAGAGGACAAACATACCTTATGAAATACTGCAGCAATTTGTAGAAAAATCTCATCTAAGTAACTAGCAGTAATGGTCTGCTCTATCCAATTAAGCTCCCCTCTTTCCACTTCCATTGCTACCCCCATTACCTTTATATAGTGGAGATTCAACTCTTTGAGCACTGTGAAGATGCAAATGAGGTGTGAAACAATTAACATTCCTTAATACCAAAAAAAAAATCACTTGGTGTAAGGGATGTAAACATTATGTAAGTAGCTACACAATTGCATGTACATGCCCAATGATTGTAATGAGGAGCAATGATGACTGTTAGCTGCTGATAGCATGCAAGTGTAAATGCTTACTCTGACTGCAACAACAAACAATACTGAACAGACTCTTCTCTCTGAAATGCGTATTTATCATGTGGCATAGACTTAAAATAAAAAGTGCAAGTACCATGAGAGCTATGAGAACAACCTTAACAACACTGATATTCTTGTACTAATAGCACACTGTCCATCTCATGCTTAAAAATCTTCCAGAAATGCTTATCAGCTGTATTACATATTGACGCAAAGATGCAAATAAATATCCCATGACTTTGCATTTCTGTAGTTTAGCTGAGAGGACAGGAAGATGCTCAGGAAATAAAGAGAAGAAATAACTGACAGTGCTGGCAACCTTACATTAATATGGTGTGGGCTATTATTAGCATAAAGCATTTGTCAGTATCACATTCATCTAGACATGTTCAAGCAAATGAGAAAGGAACGCTTTCTGTTCTTTCTACTGCTGTATCTGTAGTTTGATGGTCTTCTAAGGCTTATACGTATGGTATGCACATTTTCTGATTATTGCCCTAAATTTGTTTTATTGGTAAAGAAGGATAAAAAAACACAAATGAGTATGTGATAGTAGTATTACACTGAATTAAGTGTTCAAATAAAGATACCACGGGATTCAGAAAATGTCCATACAGGAATAGCCTATTCCTGTATGGAAGGGACTGTTCCCATACAGCACGGCAGTGCGGTATGCATATGCATGAAAGCATGCTGCCATGCTGCAATATGTACACAGAAATGTGTACAAGTGCAGGGGGTGTGTTTGCGAGCAGTGCTCTCACAAGATACATGCCCCCTAAACACTAGAATTGCCGTACGGTAATTTAGAACGAGCAAGAACATTTGTAACACCCCCAACCCATCAGGGTAAGAAATATGGACAAAGCCATAAAGGAAAACTCGTCCCTACAAATCCATAAAGTTGATAGACTAACAGGTTAAGCATAAGCACATAGCGCACACCTCCCAACCCATCAGAGTAAGGAATCTGTACAAAGCCATAAGGGACAATTGTCGCTACAAAGCCAGAAAGTTGCGAGAATGACAGGTTCAGCCCTAGCATGGCTATACTGAAGGGTACAAATTAAAAAACACAACGAATACAATTTTTTTTTGAGATATGCAATGAAGTTTAAGCATAGCAGCATGGGTGTGCCCATTGCTTAGCTACGCTTAGCCCAGCTGAAATGGCAGGATAAGTTAAAAAGTAATAGACAGCAAGCATACGCATAAGTGCAATAGTGTAGCAGTTAGAGCATACACTTTGCATGCAGTTATTCATGGTTCAAGCCTCACCAAAGCCATTTGTATGTGTAAACATTACAATTGTAATTTATTTGTATATTTATGTAGGAAGTAACTTATTTTCCACAATCAGAGTAGTGTATTAGGCCCAGATTTAAGGTGTTAGTGCAATAAAGTAGTGAAACCCCCATATAAACACAAGTGCCCCATACAGTATAGTCACACAAGAATAAATTAATCACTGCACATTGGGGGATGTCATGGAAGGTAAATAAATCTATATTATGTAATGAATGATGAATCAATCCCATACAGATGTTAGACCAATATAATAAAACATAAGCAATGCTAAGCAATGCACAGCTAAGCTGACCGGGTGTAAGCATTGTGCACATATGAATACTAAGCAATAGTACTCCAGCTAAGAGGAATTACCCATTGGTAAGCAATGCTGAACCTGCCCCTTTAAGCACTGTCAACCTTAGCTAAGCAGGTTTGCTTGTAGCTTAGCTTAGCTCGGCATTTTCAACATCATCCAATCATGGCAAAGGGTGGGAAATCAGCCATATTTAAACCCCACAGGTGGGAATACAGCTCATAACTGGTTGTAGCTCTCCACTGTAGATAGTATGACAGGTGTTGGAGAGGGCATGCACTTTTGGGCACAGCGCTGGAGCATACAGGAGTCCAAGGTCATGGTAGGACTCCTGGTAAAAAAACATGACATGAGACTGCGCAGGACCAGTACCAGGGCTCCCAATATATAGCAGAAGCCTGGGAAAGTCTCGCCCATGATCTCACCAGTGCCACTGGTACCCCTCGGACTGGTGAGCAAGTCTGGCACGACAATGCTGACTTGAAACAGAGGAAGAGGGAGCTCTTGGAACAGTGGGTCCAAGAAGCAAAAGAGAGGGGAGATGTCCCAGCAGTGTGTAAGTATTCATAGCAATAACTATTTACCAAAGTCCAGCCTGTGTATATGATGGATAGGTATGCATAAATGTTTCTCTATTTTCATTACAACTCAGCTGAGTGGGTTGTGAACCAGGAATCCCATGCCAGCATGTTACAAAGGCTGCCTTGTGAGGCTGGTGAGTAACAATTCTGCTTGTAGTAGTCATACCAAATAAATATAAAGGAGTAAAATGTCACCTGGCAGTATAAAAATGTGCATGGTTTCTACTGAATTAACCAGACAATATGACAGTAATAGTCCCATATAGGTCATATTTAAATAAAAGTGTAACTGCCTGGCAATAAAGTTCTAAATCCTGGACTGGTTGTGTTTACTCTGGTATTGTATGGCCTGACATATTGCAGTCATCAAGATCTGATATCTGAATATTACTGTTGTGTTAACCACTGTTTCTCACACTGTGCTACATAAAAAAATATGTCTAGGAATGCTGTATAAGAATGTTGTAATTACAAGGTCAGATTGTACAACCAAGAGAGACTTAGAAAACAGTGAAGGAAGAGACAACACTGTCTAAATAGCTCACATTGATAAAACCCACATTGTTGTATTTTTGGCAGACACAGCCGTGGTTTGAATCCTGGGAGTGGGAGTAAGCTGTATGCATAATCATACCTCTCAACTGTATGGATTTTTGCAAAATGTCCAGATATTTGGCTCATATTTTGGCCTGTTCCTCTTTTTCCTGGAAAATCACTGGGATGATCTCAGGATTGTAGTCACTACATATTGACATACTTTTGAGTTTCAGACTTCAAATCCTTCAGTCCTTCAGAAAATGCATTTTAAAATAAATCCTGTTACTCTAGCAACTTTCTAAGTTTATAAGAGCAATATTTAAAATATGTCCCTATTTGTACCCCCATTTTGTCCTGATTTTATGCATTAAGAGTTTGAGATGTATGTGCATAATTTTAACTAGGATTTTGGAGGATATGTGTAGAAACAATCAGGTATTGTTAACAAACATTCCCCCCACAGGTTTTCCAGGTAAGAGAAGTAGAAAGAGCTATAAGACGGTTGAATTATACACTGTGTACGAGCACACCACTAGCCAAACCAAGGCCATAGGGTATTGTAATAATAGCTGTAGAGTAATGATTAGAGCAATGATCATTTTAGTTGTGAGAACTGCAAGGATATACAAGTTGGTAATTGACATCCCTCTCTCCCACACCATATCTGCAACAATAATCTAAATACACAAATAAATGGGTATGTTTTACACCAAACCTACTGGTGGGACATATATCCTATTGTTCAATAAATACTGAAATGTGTTTCTATTAATGTTCCATGTTGAAATACTATCATTGGTGGCTTGTTGCTATCAATGTAACCTGCAAGATGTTGTAATGGCCACTGTGGTTCCATATATGCATGTGTTCTGCTTGCTATGCAACTCTTCCAAATCTGTTGTTTTGGGTTAATGGGAATAGTTATGCATGCTGTTGTAACTAATCCTGGATTGTGTTGAGTATTATTAACCCACATATGTTCTAAAACTACAACGCCATTGCATGTTTGGGAAGGCTGTTCCCAGCGGACCCACCTCTCCCACCTCATCTGGCCATGGCACCGGGCCCTAGCACATCTGGGACCCATCCCAGGACTTCCTGGTTTGGTGGTCCTGCACTACCTTCAGGTGTAACTGCCTCAGGGATGGGGCTCGTCCCCCCAGGAGTGGGTGCAGACAGGATGCCATCACCCGAAGCCAGGTCTGGGGATTGGTGCATAGCGAGTTTCAAAAGGAGTTTGGAGATCTGCTACACCAGCTTGAGGGCCGCGTGGCACAATTAGAGGGTCAGCCTGCCCCTCCTGCTCATCCTGCAGCACAAGCACCTTTGGGGACGTGAAGGTGCAGTAGTAACTGCCCATGGATGGGGACCTCAGTCCCACTGTTTCCATTTGGGGGCTCATGGGCTTCCAATTTCCAAACAACCCTACCCGTCCAAGGTGTTTACCCCCCACATGTGTCATGTACCACCCCTGTATGCTGTTTTGTCTTCCTACCCAACCTGCCTCCCCAAATATACCTACCGTCCTTCCCCAACATCCCACTCTCACCTTAAAAAAAATGGGCAATCTGTTCCCCCCCAATAATTTTTCCCCTTATATAGCTGTCCATTTTGCACATGTGTCCACTGGACACGTAATCTGGTCCAACTGACTTCACAACACATTATTGTTGTCCTCATCCCTCTCAGGTGTTTGAGTGTCCAAATATACCTCCAACTTAAGTATATATGCACATCTGTTGCTGTAGAAGAAATCAACAGCTATGGACCTTCCTTACATCTGTCTTGCACATCCATAGCTACTTTCCCTGTTGTCTTTCCATCTGCATGCCCCCTTCTTAACCACTTTCTTATCACCCCCTTTTTTCTTTTAAAGAAATTAGTGTGGGGGTAAGTGGGAATATTCACTTTTTAAGCAGTAGTAAGAAGGATTAAGTCTGTTTGCGTGGTGCTAAGCAATGTCTACACAGACTAAGCACTTTTAAGTGTAACTGTCTGTAAGCATAGTTAACCAGAAGTTAGCATTGCTTACCACCACGCAAATCAGCCCAAACCAGCTTACAACTGCTAAAAAAGTGTCTTAATAACAGTTATCCAACAGCCCTTGTTCTGCCCTGCAACAAAATAATCCACCCTCCGCAGTCTTGAAACCAGTACCCTGTACACAATAATTAGAGCAGTGTACCAGTACTCCATCTGAGCTATAGTACTGGATTTTCGTTTTTAAATATATCATTCAATACAGGTATAGACTACTATGGAACAAACACTGTGGAACCAGCATGTTTAAAATACATAAATATGCAAATATAGATGTGTATGGTGATAGATACATATGAAAAGTGTGTACATCAGATATATGTAACTGTACATACAAAATTAGACATATAGAATATGTACATATATATCATAAAATATAATGTATGTGTAGATATCAAACAAGAAATATACTGATATATCAATAGTAATTTATTAGAAAAATATATATACATGTATATAGAAATATATCTACACAAGGATAAATATATATTAACATAATATATACATATACATAAATATATATATAGGTACACATACACACACACACACACACACACACACACACACACACACACACACACACACACACATATATATATATATATATATATATATATATATATATATCTATATATATATATATATATATATACATAAATGTATATATACAGAGATATCTATCGATATATACATATATAAATACATAAATACATATACAGATATATATATATATATATATATATATATATATATATATATATATATATATATACACACATATATATATATATATATATATATATATATATATATATATATATATATATGTGTGTGTGTATGTGTGTGTGTGTGTGTGCATAACATGTACTGGAGTTATACCCAGCACCATACCTCCCCACCCCTAAGTGCAAGAGATGTGGATAAAGGCTGCAAAATAGGGGGCAATGGACCAACATTAGGGACACAATGCACATCCTGCAGTTATAAATGTAGAATGTCACTACAGGAACAAGGTCTGTATCAACATACATGTTCAGAAGGATGTCAGTTATGAAACTGTAATGTATGTCATCATATATTGGTAGACATCCCCACATGATCAAAGTAATTTACCACAGGAAGGAATAAAATTATACTGTTCAACAGACCAGAAATATGGGCAATAAATGTGGACAGTCTGGAACAATCTCACTGGTGACAAGTATGCTCAGAACAGCTTAGTGCAAGAAAGCATAACCAAGTCTGACAAAGGAGGGGGGTCATGAAAATATGGACATATCTGACATACTGGTGTGGATGAGCTGACACATGTGATGCAGTAACACCCTACTGTCTGTTCCAACATCTATTGAGTGGAATAGCACAAGTCCAAAACCCACTGACTTCTCAGGAGTTAGTCATATAAATCTTCTCATCCTCCCACTGATGTGTCAGACATACACAACCCCTATGGGGCCAGGCAACACTACACATCTGCCAAATATCTGGACATAACATCACATTGGGGAATACACAATGAGCTGCTAGCCATGTCACCAAGCCATATCCAAACTACAGGCAGACTGACACTACAAAATAGCAATCTTGCTATGGGGGAATCACATGTAATTGCAAACATACCAGGCACTCCAGGGATGTAACAGCACTGAGAAACAGACACCATTGTGAAAGTGTATACAGTATAAGGAGTGTATGAACCAAACTGTCAGCATGTTTGATACGCACACACTACCCCTTCATATAATCACCCAATACACAGTGTAGTATTATGCCTGACTGTGTTATGGGGCATGTCATAGTCTTAACCTACAAAAATGTAACACTTGATAGAGCACTAAAAATTGGATCCACATGCAAAGGCAGATAGAAAAGGAAACATTACACTTACATCCCCCCCCCCAAGAAATAACATATTCACAATACAGTGCTACACAATCCTGACAGTCTGTCAACAATAGCCAGAAATACAAAGACCTCCCAACTGAACACACTCCCAAAGAATGTCCAGGCCTTGTCATCATGTAAAACGCCTCTTACACATAAAATGTCTGGCAGTCTGATACATAACTGGGATGATATTACGAATTACGTTGCTAAGTAATTATATACCATATCTCTATGCTTCTGACTGCATGATATATCGACAAAGTTAGACATACTCATGGACAGAGGCCTAAACACAGGTCCTTGATAAAGAATTGCTGTTATAAACAGAAAGTAGCTGGTGTAACCGGGTTTATTGTAACATATCTGTTCTGAGCAATATGAAGTCAGAAACAAACATGGATGTTACCATTTACTGACTGCTATCCTACAAAGCATGCTACTGACCTTCCAAATTCAATAAATGTGTGAGTAAGACCACATAATACACTCAAGACTGCAAATTATGCAGAGCAGCCATATCCACACAAACCCTGTCAAACTAGCAGCACTTCAATTGAATAACAATACTCACAGTCTGTCCCTGTGTCTGGAACAATTGTCCCTGATGAGTTGGGCTGTCTTCACAGTCTCTGTTGTACGTCATTAGTAGAACAACCCTCTGTGATGTTTTGTGTAACACACATGCATGAAAACCTCTTCCCAGGCAAAGAAAGGGCCAACACCTACATGAGGTACACAGTTATAGGACTGTTTCCAAGCTATTGCCTAGAGGAATAATACCACAGCTGTTCCACATGGAATTCGCAAGTGTGGAACTCTAATTTGTGCACAGGCCATCAGCTGATCCTGACCAGTACCTGCAAAAGATAAGCTGCTGCCTCTCCAAAACAGATGTACAACCTACATCAGAGAGAGAGAGAGAGAGAGAGAGAGAGAGAGAGAGAAAAGAAAAAAATAAATAAATAAAATCATATACAACCAGAAGCAGCAAAAAGGGAGACAAAAAAAGAAATCTGTACAACAGGATACCATCATACATCAACAGGAAAAAAAGCAGGTATGTCAAACAAGTATGCATGTAACGGACTGCAGTAGGGAGTATGTAATAATGGGAAATAGGAAGTTTAATATACATGTCCCAACAAGACTTGTTGTATGGAGATATTGCTGAGCAGAACCTATGGCCCATAGCATCTCCGTCCATCTGCAGTGACATAGAATACAGCTCAGGCCCCAGATGTCACACATATATCCAGATATGAATTATGAATACAACCGTGTTATGCATGTTTGTCTCAGAAATGTCATGGAGCTATACAGGGTAGTTGGATAGTGGAATAATGTCACAGCTGTGTGTGTTGGACTGCATGTGATATACCAAGCTCATACCATTCAACTGTCCATTGTTATGCACACTGACCATATTTGTGCCTCATATTTGCAGTCATTAACTCAAATACTTCTGCCATGTCTTGCAAATAATTGGCAACCTGCAAACAATAACATTACAACATCTCCCTCACTTTTATTTAGCCATTGCTGTTTGAGTTCCCCACAGCAGATCAACTCCGCTCATGGCATCCAGTCTACTGCATCTTGCTGTCACATACCATCCACCTGCATGTCTGCCATCACCCCATGCATACGCCTTTTGTAAGCTGTCTGCTGTCCCTGTAACCTGGCAGCCTCATCTATTGCAAGATATACTCAACATACTCCCTCAGCACATGTCCAAACCAAGCATGTCACTGTCTGACATTGTCCCCAAGCTATCTAACCTAGGCTGAGCCACTAACACACTTGTCCCCAATCCTATGCCCCATGTCACACACTGTACAGATGTGAACATCCTACACTCTGCTGTTTCCCGGCCTGAATCCTGCCTGTCTTCACAATCCCACTGTCTGCAACCAATATAATGTAGCCAGTCACACTACCCTCCTGTAGACTTTCCATATTACTCTTAATGGTGCTTGTCTGTCACAAATAACTCCTGACTCCCCTCCCCACTACACACAACCTGCGTGTACTGTCTTGTACACCTCTCCCCCACACTGCCTATGACTCTGAACTGGTGTTCTCAAGTAGTTAATCCTATCCACCTTCCAAACTGTACGCCCTGTATTGTCACCATTCCTCTAACCCCCACCCCATTCACACACATGTATTCTTACTTAGTCCTGCTGACCATCATTCCTCCCCGCTCTACAACATAACCCCACTTCCCCAGGGTCTCCCCATCCTGTCCCCTAATCTCACTACAGACAAAAATGTCATCTGCAAACTGCACAGTCAACAGGGGCCCCTGTCTGATCATGTCTGTCAACCTTTCCCTCACCACAAATGTGAAAGGACACACAGATGACCCCTGATGTACTCCCATCTCCACCTTAAAGCCACCTGTCGTGTCAAAACCAGAAATCACTGCTGTCACACTAGCCTCCTACATATCCTGTAGGTGTCTGACAGACTCCTCTGGCACCCCTGACTTCCACATACAGTACCACAACTACTCTCCAGGCAGCATGTCATATAATCTCTGTAGGTGCACATAGACACAATGCAGCTGCATCTCAGCCTCAGTGCAGAGCTCCATCAACACTTGTGGATCAGCATTTGCATCTGTAACTCTCTTATCTGGCATGAAATCATAATGCAAATCATAAATCATCACTATGTTCTCAACCTAGCTGCCACCACCCTTTACCTTTACCTGATCCTGTGACTGATCAGTGTTATCCCTCACTTGTTACTACAGCTCTGCAGACCACCCTTGTTCAGATATGCAGTACCCATACATATTTGCCAACATCTCACACATCCTCTCACTTTCCAAGATTACAGTAAACAATCCAGTTAAAAATACCACTGCCATGTCTCAGAAACACCTCCAGGAATCCACAGGTATGTCACCTGGAACAGCAGCCTTTCCACTGTTAAACCCCCTCATAGCTATCCTTACATTCTCCTTGATAATCTGTTCCACCTCCTGATTAACCATACCCACCTCAACCAACCTTCCCTCCCTCCCCCATTTTCCTTAATGAACAGGCCATCAAAGTGATGTTTCCATATGTTCTAAACAAAATCCTAGTTTGTATGTTTCAATCATATTCCTTTATCACCTTTTTGTGCTGCACATCCTTCCTAGCTATGTGCCTCTGTGTAGCCAATAGCTACATGCCCTATACACCATCCGTGCTGTCCAACATTACATACAACCCCAGACTCACATCTGTATGTCAGACTCCACATCCATAGCCATGTCCAACACTCTCTTTGCCATGCAACCCATCTCTTTATACTCATGTGCACTCTCTACATCTGTCTGTCAATCCCACATCTCCTTTGCCAACACTTTTCTCTGCATACTCCCCTGTACTTTTTCATTACACCACCACATGTTTAGGAGCAGTCACCATCTGGCCATCATGTCAACCTGTGTCTGATTGAGCATAGTAGGTCACAGGTGCATTAATGTAATGCTGAGTATGAGTACAAACTGGACATATCCACTGAGGGCAATGGGAAGGCCATCCCCACATATGTCTGCAGTCTCACAGGCAACCATCCAACCCACCATGTAATGGAGGTCAGCCACAGCACATACACACACACCATAGCTAAAGCCAACCTGCTTCAGACATGTTTAGGACAAACATCACCAACTCTGGCTCAACATCAGTATATAAGGATATGCACATCACATGCACTCCTACCCTCAACATTAATCAGGTGCAAACTGCCTACTTACACATAATGCTATGCATGTCCATACAATGCTGCTAGGTAATGGAGTACTATTTGATGTAATGTTGTGGCTACTGATACTCATTAGTAGTGAGCTGTCTCTGTAAAGAACTATGGTCAATGTCTGATGTCCTGTGATATGTTTTTCCTTGTTTATGTATTTCAAGCATGATGCAGAGGCTTCCAGCCTATGATGTCCAGGAGACAGCAGCCATAACTGAGGCCATCCTGGAACACTACCACATCCTCTTCAGTCAGGGTCGCTAACATCAGCGGGAGAGGACAGCCCTCTGGGAAGACATCACCCAGAGAGTGAACACCTTGCTGAACCATGGTCGGATGTACGAACAGGTCAGGCACAGAGCAACTGACCTGATTCGGCATGCATGGCAACGGGCTGCTGCGGAGGTGAGGGACTGCTCTGCTACTGGTGGGGGGTCAGCCAGAGAGGCCCCACTTACAGCAATGGAGGAGCCCCTTGCCAACCTTGGGGTAGCCCATAGAGAACTACCGCTACAACATGTAGCTGTCATGGGGGTTGGTGCCACCCAGGAAACTGGCGAGGAGCATCCAGGTAAGGCAAAAGTCCACATCAGTGTGTTGAGGTTACACTTCAACTGTGTAGTAACAGTCTTTAGATGCAGATGTCATTGCAAATTAGAGCACTGGGTGGGGTTTAGTAATGCACACAAGTGCTCATTTCAGGTGAAAAATAGCAAATAGTGTAATATCATAGTTTAGACTGTACCTGTGCATACATGTAGCATTGCTCCTGGACTGATGGCTATTGTGAAGCTGCTGACAAAACCTCTCCCTCAAATTACCTAGGTACCTCTCATAAACATGAGGCAGAACAACCTGAGGCCTGTAAGTATGAGATCTTCCTGTTGTGGCTTACCACTACACCAGGTATTTTAAGGTCATGCATGTGGCCATGCACTGAACTGTTATAGTTAGCAAATTGCATTGTATCCACAAGATCACCTATGGTGGGGTTCACTGCATGATATCACAAGGGGCTATTTGCATGAGATGTCACATATCAGTAGCATAACTCATGAACCTGTTATCGTAGGACATCTGGATAAAGATTGCCAAAATGTGGGGACAGAGTGCCAGTGGTAGGGACATTTTGTATACAGTACTGTGAGACAGTGCATATAAAAGATGTACACACATGTCACAATGCCAGGTAAGTGTGAGATATGACAATGTGAGCACAATACACATGACCAAAGTCATGCAACCTGTCATGTGACCTATAATCTGTACAATACAAATGTGAAACATACAACTCTGTTAGGGGACCATGTGTGTGGAGTGGAAACAGTCCAAGAAGCTAGATGCATATGTGTGGACAGGAGGAAGCTCATACTGGGGTATATCAGCGTGTGATACAACCACAGCAGTTGATCATATTGTGTACACATCTGCCATCAGTCATGGACTCATGGAGTACCTGCATATGACAGTCAACTCACATACCAGGATTATCCTAACACAGACCCACAGCTGCCTGCTACAACAAAAACCATGGTTTGCATATAGCCTAACATGCTGCAAAGGGATTGAATGCTATGGACACATACACACAGCATTGCATATGCCATGAAACACAGTGCAGATAATCATCAACAAATGTACAAGAGATGGTGCAACAGTGGAATTTTGAAGAAGTGGACATCCCTACACATATGTTGGGAAAATCATCCCAAAAATGCTCAGGGAGGCTGCTAGGAGCCATACAGCAACAGTCATGGGGTATCAGACATCTCTGGCAAGTACTGGGTGTGTAGTATATGTGACAACAATCTTCCATGGCCTCCACATGTATTGGGTATAGGGTGTGTTTTGACAATGGCAGCTGTTCCTCACAACACACAACAGCCAGTTCTGGGTAATGTCTGGACAACAATACATCAACTTTTCAAAACACATGTGTGGAAGTGTGTGAAGGTGTTATGAGACCAGGTTTGAACTCTCATTGTGTACAATTAGGTCATGTTAGTTTGGCACAGTAAAATAACAACACTGCACAACAGCAGAGCAGCACTATCCACACAGTGAAGCAGGGTAATGGCAGTGTCTTGCCTTGGGTTTGCTGTCCACCAGCTTGAACTGGGGCTGCAGCCAATTCAGATTGTATTATGACCACATACAAACACCAGTCCCTTGTGGCTATGATCTGTCTGGTGTCTACCACATAGCTGTGGATGGGGAGGTATCTCAACATTGAACACAACAATGGGCCACACCCTACATCCAAATGAACAAAAGGATGGATTCACAAGAACACAATCAAAAGTCTGCTGTGACCAAGCCAGTGGCCATACCTACATATGAAACACAGTCTGTGTGTTGACCTGACAAGTGTTGTGCACAGGGGATGGCCTTGGAATTGGACAGATATGTGCCATGCTGAGAAACACCACCACAAGAGGACTGAATGCTGTACTGAGAGCAGCAGTTGCTTTACCAAAGTATTGGTTACGGATGTGCACCTTCTGCAAGCTAGCTATTGTAATATTAACATGTACAATATGACACCCCTACCTGATGTGTATGTTTCTCATTCAGAAAGCACAGGTTACATGTCATATGAAATGGTGGAAATCTCATGGCACTATTAATGTAGTCTCATGTGATATGTCACAAAACACTTGGATGTTAAGATGGGTGTGCACACTTACTATATCCACTGTTGATGTGTGAAGATGTTTGGGGAAATGCCTTTGTTTTCACATACGAGAATTGAAGCTTATGACAACTGGAAATCACAGTATGACATTAAAAGTAGGGTAACCAATCCAGTGGTCAAACCAGTAATGTACCAGACCAACATAGGAGGTATGTGCAGCAGACAGGTAGTATGACCCATATATTGAAATAGTTGTGAAAACTCTGTACAGTTTGTAGTTATGTTCCCTAGGTTTTGCCACAGTGCTACACAGGAGAACAGCACTGATGTCTACATGGGTGTAGTGTGCTCTAGGTGAAGTCTCAACACCTACTAAAGACACTCACACATCCCAGTGGTGTATAGTACTAGTAAAACTAAGTTGAAAGGTATGCACTGCATGATGTTGAGGGCCTGCCTAGATTGTGTCTGTTGTGGTCTGAGTGTGTGTCATGACCGTCACCCTCTGCCTAAAGTGAGGTCTGTGTAATTCCTGTGGAACACCTTGTGTGTGTGAGTGTGTGTGTTTGTCTGCGAGTGTGTGTGTGTGTGTGTGTGTGTGTGTGTGTGTGTGTGTGTGTGTGTGTGTGTGTGTGTGTGTGTGTGTGTATATGTGTGAGTGTTTGGGTGTGACTGTGAGTGAGTGGGTGTGTAAGTGAGTGTGTGTATATGATAGCAAACCATATGATGATGTTACTAACGTACATCTCTTGTCTTTTCATCACAGATGGGCATGGTTGTCCCAGTCCCTCCCACTATACAAGTGATGTTAGCTTGTTTGGCGACTCTGACCATGATGACAACCATAGAGGGGCACAGGTGGGGGTCACACACATTCCCTGTCACCAGTGGCCACAAGTGAAGGACAGTTTGGTGCTGCCCCAGGACATGCAAGTGTGGAGACTATGGCAAATCAGCAGCCAGTCACTAGCCATAGCCAGACTGCTGGTGAGGTCACACACAGGCAGACGGGCAGGGGTGGTCAAAGGAGGATTGCTACCTGTCCATTCCATGTAGCAAGTGCCAATGCGGCAGTTACCAGATGCATGTTTCAGGCTGTAATGGAAGCGCAGTCATGCAATGATTGCATGGATAATGGGTATACTTCAGATTGTGTGTGCAGTTTTAGACATTGTGCATTCTTGCCATTAGTAATGCTGAGTAAATTGTTCTCACAGTCTGTATTCTGTTTTTGTCCTAGGTGTCTGTGTGTCACCAGGATGTGGGCTTGCAGGAAGTCTAAGGGTATGGCAATGTGATAACACATCAATCATGTCATGGGCAAGGTACAGTTCAAACTGCTCCAATGTCCAAGATCTGTGTAGCAGTGAATGCATATGCCTTACAGCTTATAGTGCTGAGACTTGTATATAGTTATGTGGTGAGGGACTAATTCTGTTGTACAGTAGAGAATGGTCAGTGTAGTGGGTTGAACACACCTAGATCTGATGATAAACACACCACCAGGGGATATTCCATCAACCAAACACACAGAGATTACTACACACACACACACACACACACACACACACACACACACACACACACACACACACACACACACACACACACACACACACACATACACACACACTCACACAATTGCTGTACTGGGATCCACAGATGTATAGAATCATATGTGTAGTCGGTGTGAATAGCCATGAAGGCTGTACAACTGCTTATATGTGCCTTAGTCACTCTGTATCCAACAGCCCTTGTTCTGCCCAGCAACAAAATAATCTGTCCTTGCATGTCTTGAACCCACTACCATGCAGACCATAGCCACAGCAATTTATCACTAAGTCATCTGCACTATAGATAAGTCTGATGTTTATTCAAACATATCATGCAGCACAGTCATTCAACAGTGGGGAAAATGTATATAGATATATACCTCTATATATATATATATATATATATATATATATATATATATATATATATATATATATATATATATATATACACACACATATGTATATATAAAGAACAAAAGCATGCTCAATTACTGGTTCTGGTGTATTTGTTTTGTCATACAGCTGTAGATGTTTTCCAATATATATATATATATATATATATATATATATATATATATATATATATATATATATATATATTCCTTCACCCAGAATGATACCGCAGTACAAGGACAAAATGACTGACTTTAACATTTGGCTAAGCTTCTGGTGTCATTCAAAGTGGATCCAGTATCTGTCTGCCTGGGATTACATGGCTGACAGGCCACGCTGCTTTGTCAGAGATGGCCTGCACCTGTCATCCCTGGGATTCTGGATACTGGCTAAGGCTCTTGCCACCCCTATAGTACCTTTTTTAGACAAGGTTCAAATGACAAACCCACCACCATAACAGATACAGGCAAGAAACAACTGAGGGTAATGCTACTCAACACTAGAAGTCTAAACCTCAAAATGCACTCACTTGAGGCACTCCTTAAATGGAGGACATTGATATCTGTGCAGTAACTGAAAACTGGTTCAAGGCTTCAGAGAGCACCCCTGCATTATCAGGGTATAACTCCTACCATAACTTTCGGCCATCTAACCAGGACCAGAACACCAAGGGTGGAGGTGTGTCCATATTCATTAAGGATATCCACACCTCCAGGCTAGTTGCCCAACATAATGCAGCTGAAATTATCCAAGTGCAACTAACTCTGGGCAAAACTGCAATCCATACTGTAGCTTGCTACAGATCCCCCACCATGCCCTAGGATTCACAATCCTCTTTTCTCCATATACTGGAAAATATTAGGGTTCAACCAAACACCTTAATAATGGGTGATTTCAACTACCCCACCATTAATTGGGAAAACTACTCATGTACCAAATCCTTCGCTCAACGCTTTCTAGAATTCATAAACTCCAATGCCCTGGATCAAATTATCTACACCCCCACCAAAGGCAATAATATCTTAAACCTAATCATTACCAACATGAGTGACCAGTGTTCCACACCTGAAGTCAACTCCTCGTTGGTCAGATCCGCCATAGATATCCACACCCCCCCACCCCCCATTAAGGAAACCACTGTAAAAAATTTCTTCAAAGCCAACTTCATGCTTCTCAAGACAGAAGTGGCAAAATTCACACCCATGCAGATGGACAATGCAATTATGACTGC